>NC_083634.1:4983317-5283317 GCF_963584025.1 Labrus mixtus
GACTTTAAAGTTAATGATGTCCTTTACAAGTCATTGGCTCTAATTAGGCTCTGCACTAAACTGAAGCAGTCATGGAAACAGATTTTTATCACTTCCTCCTTTAGCTCCGCTTGCACAGTATATACCTTTGACAGGTCATTATTACAGGAGAGCGATCGGGAAAGGGTGGCAGTGCCTTTGGGGAATGACTCTTTTAATGAACTTTTCCTTGTTTATTTCAGTTCCTTCTCCCCTCCTCTTTCCTTTTAAAAAAATCCTCTTACAAACATCCAGCCTGTTTGATCTCCATCACTGAAAACCAGCAGCTACCACTGTGCCATCAAAAGCATCTCTGTGGTTGCTATGGTTATTCACTTAGATACAATTACTATAGCAACACTGTTTCCGAGTGCCGAGGAGGAAGTGGCTCAGCAGGAGTGAAGGTGGAGACACACATATACACAACAAAGGTACACACACACACAACACACTTTGGTGGATGTTGTTCGGGGTAAAAGGGTTATTTTAGGTGAAAAGAAAGAAATGACCTCTCTCTTTGTCAAATTGAATTATTTGCTACAAACATGATATGTGTTGTGTTATGATAACTTGCAAAAGTCATTCTTAAACACCAATTTGCATGGCTTTTGCTTAGACGTCAACCAAAATAACATGCTACAAGAACAAAACAAACAAACAAAATTAACATGTGTATTATTATATATCTTCTAATTCTTCTTTAGAGAAAACATTTATGAGCCATCTTTTGGGCGTACAATATCAGAATAAATCTGTGTCCCTGCATTGTCCTCATTTGACCCCATTCAATCAAAACCTTTAAATATGATTTACAGCTGGGTATCATTATCGTCCCCGTCTCCTTTATATTCTGAGATGGATCGATAGATGGCCTATCTGACCTTGTGTCATCAGTCACTGCTGCCTGTTCTGCAGAATCACAGGCTGGATCAGATGTAACACCGTCATGTTATGGATCTGTCTGTTAGCTTGATCGATCCCTCATCAGAGCTTTATTTAGCCACCGTCCTGTGCAGGTCATTAGCAGAGTGTCCATAGCCTCATTAGACCCTGCAGCCTGTAGTGATACTGCCTCACTTAGGTCTCAGTGTGATTGGGTGTGTCAGTGTGGTACTGTATGCTGTATATTACTGGGCTGCAGTATTTACTGTAGTTACTCTGAGGACCATGATGATCAAACTATTAATAATTAAAATTCTGCCACCTCTTCTTCTTCTTCTTCTTCTTCTTCTTCTTCTTCTTCTTCTTCTTCTTCTTCTTCTTCTTCTTCTTCCCTACTTAGCTGAGGGTCCATGCATTTTGAAAACTAACAGTAGAGGGGGCACATAAACATTGATAGTCTTATTTTGGTACTCATGACCACCAAACGATCTGTGATCAATCTGTCATATTTGCCATCTTGGGAGAGTTAACATGTTGATACAGGAGAATATCCTAAGTCAATTTTCTCCGATTCAAGGTTATGGCTTCTTCTTTTCTGTCCCATGATTCCCCCTTGCCCTCCCTCCATTTAATCCCCCATCACCCCTCCCTTGATTACCCCCCTACCCACTAATAAAATATTCAGAGAGCCTGGCGCTCGGCCAGATGCCCCTCTCTCCCCTCCTCATGGCAGGCGGCCAGCTGACAGGGCACGTGGCTCTCTGAGGGGCACCGAGGGGACACAAAGAGCAGGTTGGGCTTTGAAATGCAGAACAGATGATGTTTTCCTGTTTGTAATGAAGCCAGTTACTTTTAGTTAGTTTCATTTCATTTAAAATACAGCCATAAACATGTCCTTAGGTGCTACTCCTTTATATCAGCTAACTAAATATCAATGAATTACATCTTTCACAAGATCAAGATCTCTTTAGGATCTGTCCATTCAGGACTCAAAAATATCTGCTGAGCTTCTTCTTCTTTCTGCCAGTTGTCACAAAAATTACGTGATTCAATCTATATTTTCAGCGGCCTTAATTGTAAATTAAGTGCTACCATTTGTCATAATCATTGTTCCTACACACTGCTACACAGTAGTTCGGTTTAAGTAAGGCAAACATTAAAATATTAGCATTTATCATAAAATCTGGCTTGTTTTAAAAGTAGCACATTTATTTATACAGCAACTTTAAAAAAAAAAAAAAGAAGGTAATTCATAGTACTATGCAGTGTGCATAAATGTATACGTCCTTAAATAATCAGGTCCTCCAAAAACATTAATATTGCATCTAAAAGACCATAAAAGCAAACCAACACAAATAAATTGCAATGAAACTAGAGAGGAAAGACAGACAGAACCCCAAATCAAAAGTTAGGATAATTAAAATAGGTGGAAGTTTTGTATCAACTTGATTTGAAAGCTGTGGAAAACGTGAATGTTTTAAGTTATCTTGCTTCACCATTATTGCTAACTTACCGTAGAGAGCGTTCTTGTTCTGATGTAAATAAGATTGATTCGAGTTAACTATGAACATGGATTGCATTGAATTTGAATGTGAATAGTTCTGATACTAGTTCTAAACTTGCTAACAGCGCTTGAAACATACGTTACAAAGTGCCTCATGAGTCAATACAAAGAGAATAATTCTGCAACACTTTGGGCTGCACTGGGTAATTACATTGCAGTTTATAAGTAACCCTCAACACACAAATGCATTTTAATACAAAAGCCCTGTGATAAATCCTCCGCTCAGTTTTTGTTGAAATAATGTAGAGACATTTTATTTATATCTCAGAAGGTAGAACACAGTAGTCTGCACAGACCCTTAACCCTAACACTTTTTTCTCTCTCCTCTAGTGAGCAGTAGTTTAATTTCTCAAATGTTTGCACATCTTATTGCATCGACTTGTTCTTAAGGTTCTTTAAAAATGAAGTTTGATGATTGATAGATATAAAGGCTGCACATTTTATACAAATACAGTGCAATCTTATTGGAATGTCCTCTAAAATCCACGTTAAATTCACACTTTTGCATTTGCAACCTTACATGAATGCGTCTCTTGCAGCTGTATAGATTCTTAACTCAACATCATGTCCTTGTGAATGTAATTCCTTGTAAGACTGAGCCGTGTGAAATGGAAAACTCTGGATTTTCAGGGCCGGTAATGGTTTGAGGCCCCGGGGTTATTTGCCCCACTTGCCCTTTGGGTAATCCACACTTGTGCATAATTAGGGTCTTTCCTGAAAGCTTATCCCCCCGTTGTTTAAAAAAACAAAAGCCCTTAGTATTACTTGAGGAGAAGAACAGAAGCTCAATCTCACCTTAAATCTAGCTAGCCGAGGAACTGAGCGATGGTCTTTCTATAAAACTCTGAATCTCTCTCCTGCCTGATCTGCCTCTGGTCTCGTTAAAGTGACAGTTAACAACTCTGAGCCGTTTGCTGCTAAATCACTCTGATGGGACTGAGAAGCCTTTATACGTGTATGTGTGTGTGAGACAGGAGGCGTTCAGTGTCTCTGAGGAATGTGGGAGTTCCTTTTGTCTTGCTGTGTATTTGTGTGTCAGGCCAGGTCAGTGTCACTGCCGTCCTGTGTGTGTGGATGTGTGTGGATGTTCCTGTTCTTAGCAAGACTTTGAAAAGACGTTTTCTTCGTCAGGTCATAAAGTTAGGAATTTGGGGTTCTCCTTTTCTGTTTCAATTAAAAAGTGGAACAAAGAATTCCCTTGTTTCTGGCTTTATTACACAGTTGTCATGCATGGACCCACACAATCACACACATACAAAACACACACTCAGGCAGATGTGTATACTTGTTTAAGCTAAGCACGGAGGTTATAAGCCATAGTGGTTATTGTTGGTGGTTGAACTCCAGTTTCATTTTGTAGTACATGTGGTCGACCTTTAGAAGTGGGAGACATAGATGTACCCACCTTTCAAAGCAAACAACACACATGCACGTACTACACAGCACACAAAGCTTCAAAGCTGCGATACACAATACATCAATGACTCACCAGTATGGAGCTGCTGGTTTGTGAGCAGGAGCTGGTTTTGATTGAGTCTATTAGGCTGAATGCAACGGAAGAATTTACACTTTGCCTTCATCTTTCAGAGACTGTAGAATTGATTCCTACGGTAAAGTAAGTAGTCCCTAACTTAAAGTGGAATTTCAGTACTTTTGGACCTGAATCCAAATTTCACATATAATGAGGTCTTAATGTCTAATGTATACAAAACATTTTTGAATTTCTTAGCAAGTTGCTTCAAACGGACTGGCTGCAAGAAAATGCACCAAGCCAAAGAACGCTGCTGTGTTTGTCGCTCAAAGATTTTTATTCCCTGCTGCAGGCTGCAGGCTGAAACAGTTCCCCAAACTGATCCTATCAGACATCTAGACCCCAACATATGGAGAAACAGGGCCCAGGTTTAGAATAAAAAGTTTCCTTTAGGTTCTGGGCTGAAAATCTCTACTAAAGAGGGACGTCTTTTCTGATAGACAACCTACAGTGGATAGAAAGCACAAATAAACCTAAGTCAGCCAACTGCAGTAGACACTGTCAGCTTTTTTTTATCTTGTTTTTCTCCTGTTTCAACTCCTCTCTCTGTCAAAATGAAAGATCAGGACAATCGAATGTAATACAGAAGCTGAATGGCCTTGAAATACAGAAGTCTGATTATTGCTAAGCGTTAAGGCTGTACTTTTATCTGATGTCTGAAGTGATGTAATGTCATGTATTTTATGGTTGGCTACATGGATTGTGCTGTTCTGTGTCCAAACATCACCCACAGGGGAATTTAAACGCTGACTGTGTCTCATTGGAAAATAATTGTGTTGCTTGCTCGGACAAATTGCCGTTGTAAAATGTTTAACGACTGGTCCTGAGCTGTGTTTGCAAAATAAAATCTATTTCACTTATTGTAGAGTTTGAGGAATCTCACCAAAAACATTCAAGTCATGGGTCAATTTGGTGTGTTTTCTGTCATGGATCGGGAGATTTAGTTTGACAAAAAGTGCAGATCTGTAAGCTTGCATTGTTTTAATAGCTCAGTGGTTAGCTTCTGCTTTGGGGCAGTATTAAGAGATTTATATCTTTAATATCAGCACAAGGAAACTCTAGATCTCTCCTCTGACACAAACAGGACTGTTGAAGCATTTTAATTAGCTTGTCATCCACAGTGACCTCATGCCTGCTGGAGCCCTTTGGCTTCTCACAAGTTGTATTTTTTTCCCAGTAACATCACCATCTGATGAATTGACCTCCCAGATAAAGACTGTATTGTTTATGCGACATTTTGAATGATGCCTGGTGAATGAGACACAAAGGAGGTTGGGGTTTCTTCCATGTTGTGGTAATTACGTAACTTACATTCTTATGTAAGTGTTTGCAGGACGACCTTTGAAACATAACAGGTCAAAGATTACCTACAATCGCAGAGAGAACTCCCATGATTCCCCGCTACGACGTCATCTTTTGTTATTGCAGAATTGATTGAGAGCCCCCTGGTGGAATCTCCATACCGTAATATCCGGAACATAAGTAGCACCGGTATATAAGACGCAGTCCGTCTTTGGAGCTCTTGCAGAGGAAAAAGGGTTTCTATATCATTATTCATAATTTAAAAAAAAGCGTGTGCAAGTCATTTCAATACTACTTGAATTTATTTTCATTTTAAATTAATTCACAAACAACGCACACATAGCGTACCGCTACATAACGTCAAGTCTTTTCCGACATGTCGGGTGCAACATTTGAAAGAAAAAAAAAAACATTGCCTGTCATCACTTCAAATGTAAACTCAGACCAACTCTCTACCTTGATCCAAACTATTTTACAAATGATTTTCATCAATAAATTATATGAAGCAACCATCAAAGCCATACAATAGGCTACAGTTTATTAAGAGATACCGGTAGTCATTAAATGAATTTGTCCGTCAGACATTTAGCGGCAGGGTAAAAACATTTCCACAATACTTCCGTAACATTACAGTATTTTCAAATTCTTTACCAAAGAAAAGTGCAACACAGAGCTTCAGCTAATTAAAAACACCACATTACAGTTACTGCAATTTAATTTAACTTAATTAGGCTAATTGAACTACAAAAAAGCTCCAACACAACATTTAACATTGTCTATAGGCCTACATTGAACAGTCCTACGGATAATGGCAAAGCCAATGTTTTTTGTCACAAATATATTGACTTATTACAGAAAAACGATGATTTGCAAAAGCATCATCCTCTGTGCCATCAAGCTTGTTAGAAATTGAGCACTTCAAGAATGCCCATGTAATAACCTCTGCCGGAATGTCATCCCAACTGTCTTTGATCCACCTGCACACAGTCAAATGTGTGCAGGTGTCCACCCATTTTTGCCTGATCCGATCTTTAAAAGGCTTATTCACTCCTACGTCCAGACGCTGCAAAATTCCGGTCATCCTGCCGGGAATGATGGCCACATCTGTGTTTAAAACCTTCAGCTGTTTGTGCACAGATTCATGTAAATGACCCCTGAACGAATCCATCACCATAATTTCCCTTTTCTTTAAAAGTGCACCCGGTCTTCTCCCCCAGACGGCTTTTATCCAGTCGATCATGCCCTTAAAAAAAATTAGGAATTTAAAAGGCGCAACTTAAATGATTACCATAGGCTATAGTAGTTTGAGCATTAACAAAACACATTAACAACACTTCCATTTTCTCTTCGTAGTCCTTAGGCATCTTTTGCAAAATACGAGTTCTTCTACGAAGTGAAAGTGACTTTCTTTTCATGAATCGGTTGCACCAGCTAATTGAGCCACTAAAATGAATCACTTGGCCACTTCAATCGCTTTAATGCGAATCATGTTTTTTGATACAGGGATCAGATTGTTTCTTTGGTCGGCAATCCATTCCGCAACAGCATCCTCCACCCTTGGCCACGAACATGTTCTCCCTCTGTTGGCCTTCTTCTTTCTGTCCATGGCCTCAAGTTTAGCCTTGTCTCGCCGCCAGTACAGAACCATTTTCTCATTTACAATGAAATGTCTCCCTGCGTGACAATTTCCACTACGTTCAGCGAGATCCTCAACGTGCAGTTTCTGTGCTGCTGTACAGAAACTAGATCTTTCTAGTTTTACCGGTATTTGTTTTCAACACTTTGTACAGCGCTAGCTAGGCACAGTAGTGTAACTGTGAGGGTAGCGGCAGCACTGACTGTCATGGCGGCACATGACGAAGCTTCAGCTAGATTAGAGCGCCACCTCCTGGATAAAATACAGCATCACAATTCAATACCTCACTCAGCTATTTAATACTGGTAGATTGGTGGCACCGGTGTATAATACGCAGCACACTTTTTAGATGAAAAAATAGGTCTTAAAAGTGCATCTTATACACCGGATTTTACGGTAATGTATCTTTAACTGGGTTAGGTCTTCTAATAAAAGGTTAATCATTAAGTACCATTAAATAAAATACATTTTGAAATGGATGAAGGATGAATACTAAACACTAGATATTTTTCTTCGACATTCACTTCTTACAGACATTTATACAGACATTTAGTATGAATATTGTAGAATAGTGGATGTATTTAGGGGGCCGCTGCCGGGTCATATTTGGCTGATTTGAAGGGGCCAGTGTGGGCCAGACATGGGCCAGTGCCAGGGCAGATCTTTTGTCCCAGTCCAGCCCTGGGAATATGTAAGTAGTGAGGTATATATGTTTTTAAAATAAACAATAACAAAAATGGTGATTAATAATCGTGATTATCATTTTGGGCACAAATCGTGGAGCCCTACATTCAAGTGTACTGCCAAACAAAAGCAGCGACAGAGACGATTTCTAGGAAGCATCTTACAGCAGAAAAATGTGTTATTTTCTTAAAAGTGTAAGTTTTATGTTTTTGTTTTTTAGATATGTAAACATGAATACAATCAATAGCATATGAAAACATAAACAAACATGGCTGAATATAAAACCCATAGACAATTGATAGAAATACTTCTAACAAGAACTCTGATGTAAAAAATACACTTAAAATTAAAAAATAAACTAAAATGATCCAATGCAAAACTTTACTGTCAATATTAAGACTTTAAAAAAAGAAGAAAAAACAACAACATCGCACAGATATCATGAGTTTTAGAGGGACCTGCTATTTCCACTCCGTTAATCTCTTGCATTAAAAAATAATCATACTGACGTCTGGTACCAGTGCTTGACTCTGACAGCATGATGACCATTTCTTCTTTTGTTTCTTTGATGTTTCCCTGAAGTACAAGTGGCCCTGTCACAAGGTCTTTAAGTCCACTTTTAGAATAAATAAGTAGCAGCTTAAAGAAGACCAGATCTGTTCTGTCTTCAATGATGTCTTCTTCAGAGGGATGAGATGATACAGATACCGAGAGACCGAGTGAGTCTAGGGGTAAAGTGAAGTGAAGGAAGATGTAAATGTGAAATCTGTTGCACAGTACTGCAACAGATGGTGTCGGGCTAATAAGGTGTCTAATTAACATATCCACCTGTGTCTGATGATAATGACAGGCTCTTGTTTGGTCTGCTTGGGTCTGGTCAGGAAAACTGATTTGAAGCAAGTCAACACATGAACAGGAATATATCTCCCCATATGCACACCTCACGCTGTCATCTTCATCCTCTGATTTCTCTTCATCTGTTCCTGACTTCACCTGGCAGAGAAAAGCAACATGGGATCATATTTCTTTTTAATCTTTTGGCAATTTTGGATGGAAAAAACTCAGTGTTCAAAGGCCTAAAGATTGTTATTCTAAGTGTCTGATGACATTAGGGAAAGGACCTTTTCTGTTTAAGAGCAAGAATCTTGTTTACCACAGAAACAGACATATCATCACTTGCATAAATCTACCAGACTCCAATGACAAGAACAAAATGTTCACCTTGCAGATCACATGAGTTGCTGATCTACCACTGCTGCGATCAGTTTCATTTTTCTGGTTTATTTTCTGTTTCTTTGTTATGATGACAATGACAACAAGGCTGGGTTACTGAGGCTTGAAGCAGAAGAGCAGAAAGTGGAAATCTGGACCTCAGTAAGCGTTTACAGAAGGGGGTCTTTCCTTGCTTGCCCAGAGCCAAAAATCCACAAGAAATCCACCATGGTTCTGCAAAATGATCATCAACAGCAACTAATATTAGAGTGGCTACTACATGTATCTTAAAATTTCAGTGTGGCTACTTTGTAAAGGATTATGTCAGACTTACCCCCCCCCCCCCCCCCCCCCACTCACTTAAGGATATTAACCCAACAAGTTGAAGATATAAGGGGGTGGAGTAGTCCTGAAGGGCTTTAATGGTAAGATATGAAATTCTCCTGTTTGCAGAGGTGTGAAGCTTGTGTCACTACACTGATATGAAACAGAGGGCAGCATGTTCTGGATCCTCCTCTTCAGATTCAGTCAATGAACGTCCACACAGTGAGGATTACACACCAGACACACTCAGCAAATCCACACCGCCCTGTCAGTCTTTGTTGTCTGAAGGCAGCCAGCTCTTAAATCCATGTGTAAAGCGCCCCCCCCCCACACACACACACACACACACACACACACACACACCACGTACACCACTACATACACACACAGGGGCAGCTTCATGAGTTCCTTTGAAAAGCATTGATTGCTGTATCTTAATGATGGCCTCTGGCTGTTGGCTAACATCATAGCAGATTGAAGCAGCGTCTCTTTAATAGTGATGAATAATTGAGATATTTATTGTTCATATTTTGCAATCAGTATCTCATCCTTTGCTCACATCTGCACTGTAAAACACATCCAACATTTTCCTCTTGTTCACAACAGTTGTAAATCACCTCAGTGCTGTATTACCTGTTGTTCAAGCGGCCTCTGTTAATCCCAGTCTGGCTGTGTTCCCTGTGAGGCTGACGAGAGGGATTCTTGTTTGGTAGCTGAGGTCACCTGCTCATTCTGTGGTCGCTTCCTGTCAATTTCCTACAGGTTCAGAGACCTCCTTCACCTAGTGTTTCAAACAGGCTTCAACCTCCAGTTATTCAAACTGAAGCCAATGGCTGAAGTGCAGAAACATGCAGTTGCTCAAGTGTTGACTTGAGGCTGATTGCAAAAGCAAAGAAAACCCCCTCAGATCCCACATGAAAATGTTCATGTTTACAGCCTTATACAAAAACTGTTTTGGCCTCTATAGCTTAGTTTTTTATTTTGTTGAAAACAATAACTCACAGTTTTTATTATGCAAGGCGGAGAGTTTTGCATAATTAGGAATAATAATAACTGACTGATACAGGTGGGCAATGTGATTTATATGCTAGTTATATTGCCAGTTTCCTGGTTCTGCCATATTCTCTGCTGGATCGTGTACAAGAAAAACCATGGCGACTCAAACTGAGGGTATTATGTTGGAGTTGGAGCTGATTGAAATTGAGCAGCAGTTGATTATACATAAATTATTAGCTTCTAGCGTTCTTCCTTCTGCAGAATTTTGAAAATGGCAGCAATACCAGAAATGTTTTAAATTAAGGAAATAAGATACTTACCAGCAGAGCAATCACAGGGCTTGCTTTCTGCGTCATTTTGACTTGTGAGGAGCACATCAGGCTTAGTGCGTAGGCTTCTGCGTAGGTAAATGCGACGCAAACCTACAGCTTATAGATAGTCACAGGATAAGGTAATATCGGGCGATATTGGAGAAGCTGATGAATCGGTCGGGCGCTAATATTTTCATCTTTTTTTTTACAGTTTGATTTTCTTCTATTTCTTTACACTCTCAAAGTGTGGGATAAATATCTGATCCCATTTTTGTTTCATGTTTCACCACTTAAATGTTAAATGTCATATTCGAATCCTTTTCTGCTCTGTGGTTTGGTTGTAAAGGCTGTCAAACGAAAAGCATGTGCAAAACACACTGGCACACACACATGTGGCTGCTGTGTGTGTGTGTGTGTGTGTGTGTGTGTGTGTGTGTGTGTGTGTGTGTGTGTGTGTGTGTGTGTGTGTGTGTGTGTGTGTGTGTGTGTGTGTGTGTGTGTGTGTGTGTGTGTGTGTGTGTGTGTGTGTGTGTGTGTGTGTGTGTGTGTGTGTGTGTGTGTGTGTGTGTGTGTGTGTGTGTGTGTGTGTGTGTGTGTGTGTGTGTGTGTGTGGCGACTATTTTGGTTCTCCAACGAGGGTTACCAGATAAACACTGGTGGCAGCTGCTGCCATAGCAACACCATTGTGCGCCCTCCCCGACCACTCCCCCTCCCTTTTCCCCCTCCTCCTCCCTCTCCACCCGGCTCGCTTGCTCGCCCCTCCACACATTCAGTCAGAGTGTGAGGAGCAGAGAGGAGGAGAGAGGTCGGCTCGCTCTGCTTCACTTCAGGAGGCATAAAAAAAGAGGAAGTCAATAGAAAAGAAAGAAAGAGGAGGAATTAACCGGAGGGAGACGTGTTTGTTTTTGAGGGGGGAAAATGAGTGAGGACAACCACTCCCACTACAGACTGGACCCCAGCGACCGCCTCAACGGGCTGGGACAGAGGAGAAAGAGACCCAAGAAGGTAAATGAACAGATGGAGCCACATGGAGCAGAGGGTCAGGGAGCAGGTGGAGAGAAGTGGAGTGTGTGTTTGTCATCTTTTATTTCTTTTTATTTAAAGGTGTTTTTCTGAAGCTTCATTCCAGCTAATTGTGTTTCCAGTTCTCTCTCCATCTCCATACTCACCCCTGGAGTAAACCCCCCCTCCCCCCCGAGGGAGCGCTCCATCTCTGCTGATTCCACCTTTTTTCCCCTGATGATGGATCACTCCTGTGCTCCCCTTGCTCTCTCCCTCTTCTTCCTCTTCTCCCTCTTCTCCCTCTTTTTCTTCTTCCACTGCCTCTTCTCTCCATGTGTCTTTCTTGTTGTGTCTTTGTGTGTGTTGTTATTGTTGTGAACACTTAAATGTACTGAGTAGTAGGAGGAGGCTGCTCTCGCACGCTGACAGGGTGGGTCCCTGCTCCGCTTCGCTCTGCTCTTTGTTGTTGTGGACGCTGTTGCACACACATCTCAGGAGATTTCTGTGATTACAGTCTCAGCCTCAGTAATATTTGAAGTAATTTCTACATTTGTAAAAGAATATTTCTGTTTTGTTGTGTTAGTTCCCTGACCTCAATCATGAGCTCACACACGCCCATCAGCTTCTTTGGCTGCTGTCAATGAAGGCACAGATTTAAAGACATGGCATTTTAGGAATATCATGAGCTGTCATTATCCATACAAGCAAGCTTATTACAGAAATATTAATTAATAATGACTATTACTACATTATCATTTATTCTATAATCAACTCTTAGCCATAAATATCCACCCTTTGGTTCAAAACATTGTCACTTCTGGCTCCAGAAAAAGCTACATGATGATGCAAAACTCAAAAGCCAGAAAGCCTCACAAACCAACGGGTGGATTAAAGATGGCTGCATCCACTTCTTTTACAGCCTACGCTCAGTCTGTTTCATGTTCATTATTTAAAAAAATCTAAGGATTTTGTTTGTGTGACAAAACATCCTTTTCTCGATTTTATCAAACTGAAACTTAAAAAAAATCAGAAGTTGAGACTCGGAAATCCAGAATCAACCAGTCATTGAGACAAGTTCATAGTAAAGTGGATAATTTTGAGCGCTTAATACCATATTTTACACAACCATTGTCGGCTAAAGGTGCTCAACAGATGTATGGCTATTTGGAATATTTATATTCTAATTAGCTTTCCAATCATCAGTTCACTTATCTATAACAACTAGCACAACTTAAAATCTGTTCTCCTTTTATTGGACTAACCTACTCCATAAATTAGCTTCTCATTTTTTTCCATTTCCACCTTAACAAGCATTTATTTTGTCGAGCACTTTGGTCAAGATTTGGTTGTTTGGTGGCACCGGTAGCCTTGTGATTAGTGCCACATGTGGTAAGGCTTTGGTCCGAATCCGACCTGTGGCTCCTTTCCTGCATGTCATTTCCCCCCTCTTTCTCTCTGCCAGATTTCTCTATCCACTGTCCTATCTCTAAATGAAGGCATAAACAGGTTTGGTTGATATAAAGGTGGTTGAACATGCTTGGTTTATGTTAGAGAGCGATCGGAGAGATTACAAGAGACTCTTCTCCAACTATCTACTTTTTACCTGAAGAAAAATTATTCTGATTGCATCACCAAAAATGATTAAAATGATTTGTGCCTGTGACGGTTTGACTGACCACTATTCTCCTCTTAGGCTGGACTCAGAAATCCAGATTGAGACCTGATTGCATTTCTGTGTTCTCCGTTTGTGGTTGTTTTAGGGAATTGATGATTATTAAAGGAGACAGCTCTGCTTGTTCGTCCACATCAGGATCAGGATTTTTTTTAACCAAAATAGTGATCTAGGGATGTCCATCAAGCTTTCCTGTCAAATTCAGTGCTGTCATGCCCAGATGGCTGACAGTCTCTGAGCCATGTTTTCTTGCACTTGACTTCCCTCAAAAATCCTCAAACTATTTATATCTCACTACTCATACACCCGGAGTATCATGAACTATACTTTTATGTTCGAAAACTGGAGTTTTGACCACTTCCCCCCGAAGAATGAGACTAAATAACAGAAAACCAAACACAGTAGCAATTAGCATACAGACACGCCTCCATTGATGATAGAGCGGAGTTCCTGCTGCCAGAGGGCGTGTCTGCTTCCTTAATGGGCTGGAAAAACATTAAGAACCAGCTCATCAAAACTGAACCTGAGGATATGTTTATGTTAACTAGCTTTATAACTGGCTAGCATGTAAAGAAACAATAAGCATTTACATACAACATTAACCACAAAGATCTCCTCAGTTTGCTTCCTTTCTGCCCAATGGCTCCTCCCTCCTATTCTGCTATTGGAAGTATTACAGTCGGTCAAGTTTGCAGCCAATCAAGACTATGGCTTCATGGTAAAGCCATTGGATAAGAATGAAGTTTCAGTTGTTTGCAAGCTTCAAAGAAACGCAGCTAATCCCACCTCGAGTTATACTGCCAAATGTTTAAAGGGACAAAATAGTCTCAAGGAAGCGGCATCACTTCACTCACCTTTAGCTGGTTATGAAACAGACTGAAACTAATACAGGTGTCACATGACCTACAATAGCAAATGAAATCGAGGACAAGGTTGGTCATTTCTGTGAAGTTATTTTATCATGCTTGCTACTGTCGCCACAGGGTAGGTGTGAGACGAGGCTATTTACAGCACGCCGTTGAAACAGCCTTTGTTTCCATTTTCCACTGAAGAGATTCAGTTATCATTACGATTTTACTTTGTTATTTTTATGTCAGAAAATATGATGTGCAGGACAAGATAATAAATAAGAGACACCACTTTGTGTTTAGGGGTCGCCAATATGAACCAAACGTTCCTCACAGGAGCTTTAACTGCATGATTTGGGCGAGATTTATGGACTGCATTTAAAAAGTGAATGCTGCCACTCTGAACTAACAAGCTAGTCTAACTATTCATTCGCATACGGCGCAGAGGAGTGGGAAACATTGCCATGGTAACAGCAAGCTCCACTAATCAAAGACATCACTGTGACACTCTACGGTTGTGGATTGTGTAGTTCTTTTCCCCGATAATGCAAATAAACCATGTTTTTCTTATAACAAGGTTGATATCATACCAACTTGTGTCTCCTACAGGAGCATATATACCGAATATATATATATATATTTATTTATTTATTTTTAAAGATTTTTTTGGGGCTTTTTGTGCCCTTATTGTAGGGATAGGATAGTGGATAGAGTCGGAAATCAGGGAAAGAAGTCATTTAAGGATACCTTTCCGATAGAAAAGGACAGCTGTCATAACAAACACTGGAAAACACTGACCATCGTTTCACACTCAGGTAGCTCGTGGTAAGTCTAGCTTGGATGGTAATGACATTAAGGGAGCTATGCACAGACTAGTTCCCATAAACAGTACTACTGGAACATGGACTGATCAGTCTATTATCATGCTTCGCTGTCTACTGCAAATACTTCCCGTACTTTGACCATTATTACTGACTCTGTAGCTATAAATCTCTATTATTAGTTTGTCTCTTTCCATTTCTTTCTTTCTGCATCTCCCTCTATCCCACTTTCTAAGCCCAACACAGTTTCAGCAGATGGCTGTTAATCATGAGTCTGGTTCTGCTCGAGGTTTCTGCCTCTTAAAAGGAAGTTGTTTCTTACCACTGTGACTTTGTTAAGTGTTGCATAGTGCTCATGATGGATTAATGTCGGGTCTTTGTAGATAATATAACATAGAGTGATGTCTTACCTGCTCCTTTGTAAAGTGTCTTGTGATAACATTTGTTATGAATGGCACTTTACAGATAAGGATTGATTGATTGATTGATTGATTGACAGTCTGTGGTCAGATTTTCACTTTTTTTCTCTTATTGGTTAGTCTGTAAAATATCAAACCAATGCTGCAAGTACAACATATAAAACTGCTTTTGTACTCTACCTGTGCTGCCGCATTTTATACAGCAGAACAAAAGCATAAAGGAAGAAAAAGAGAATCCAAAGCAGGCAGGTGTCCTCGTCAGTATTGCTGAATCTACAAATTAAATTGTTGTTGGAAGCAGAGGCGAAGCATTTGGCAGCAGGGGGCCGTTCAGAATCAATGCATGAATTATTGATACGCTCCCTCCCCCCATGCTTAGACACACATACACAAAGACAGATTCACACCCTCCTGGTGACCTATGGGAGCTGATCTGTGCAGAGTCAGGTGTTGTGCTTTAAATGTCATCCATGTCGGACACAAACGCACACTGCAGTCGATGTTTGGAGCTGGAGAAAGTCGTTTTAATACAGCGTGTTCTTGGCTCTTTGATGGAAGCTCTAAGCACTTTAATCTTCCACAGCCTCAATTAAAACTCCCCCCTCTCACTGATCCAGAGGAGGGGGTTAAACACAGCTGACTGTATCCATACAGCTTGGTTGTTTTTTTTTTGTTGGTACAGTTACATTGAAGCTGAGGGAGACTGTGGTGGTGATGAAGAGGCAGGTTTCATTTTCTGATGAGCGCAGGAGGGTTTCAGGTTCATGGCGTTCTGCCCTGCAGGGTAAGACACTTTGGGAAGTCAGAGTGGTGTTTGTTTCTTCCGACAGGATTTCAACCCCTTTGCTTTAGTGACTCAGCCATTTCTAATTTGGAAAAAGAAGTTGAATCATCAGGATTTGCTGGCCTGACTCGCTTGTCCCTTGTATTCGTTTCAAAAGATGTCTGTCAGTAATTTACAGTCACTTGTTATTCATGATGAAATATTGTACCATTAATATCACAAAGCATGTATTTACTGTATTTCTAAACTAGTTTAAAAGATGAAAATTTAAGAACTATTTGAACATGCTGTTTCTTAATGTTATAGAGCAATAAGAGCAGGTGCTTTAAAAAGTATTTGGCACAAGAAAAATCATTGGCTTAGTCGGTAAAAATGTTGGAAAACTTTCACATTAGACATTAAAAACATGAATGAATTATATTTAATTGTTGGCATCCCATATTAAAAGGGAATGTTCCAGCTTTGCCACTTTTCAAGGGTCATCTGAAGCTGTGGCTCAGAACAAATGAGATCTTTGAGCATGTCTAAAAATCCATTTTTAATTATGCCTACAAACATACATCTGTGTATTCAACCCCAGTGCAATAGTATGAGCATACACGTGCCTGTGTACAAACTGTGCAATCACACCAGCACTTTAACGGTACAGGCTCCAGGGCAAATGTGCAATCTACACCAATACCTCAAAATCACGTCCAATACTCAGAGACATTAAGCATTTAACTCTAAAGGTCACTTTATCCCGGTTTGTTTAGGTGGGTTACAGTTATGTCCCTATTTTAAATAAATAAATAAAATGTTGGCAGCAAAGTGATGTAGAAGTCTTGATAATCTGGCAAAGCAATATGGGAACATATTTTGCATGAAAAAAAACAAAGTGGCAAGAAAGACAAAAAAAATCCAAAGCAATTGGATGTACAAAAGAAAGTGTTGGCAAGCAAACAAAAAATATTGTAAGAACATAATGAAAAACATTGGTTTTGAATGTTAGAAATAATTATTTTCAAATGTTAAAAATGTTGCCATTGGGTCTGATATTGGAACTGGATATTGTAATTATGGTTGTAGACAACAGACGAGAATCTTTGCTGATAAATGTTGTCAACATTGTGCAGTGTGCAGAAGTTTGTCTGCATTTTAAGTTAATAAAAAAATAAGAAATTACCCAATATTGGGGGCCTAGGACTTGCTATTTTGTAGCTGTGGAATTGAAACAGGTAGAGATAATATTTGATAATTACTAGTATCAGATCAAAGTTTAAAATTTGAGTAAAGTAAAAGGAAACTCTTGCCCTTCAGTCGCTCTGCAGATAGATGTCTGTGTTCTCAGAGAAGGACATTAGACGTTCAAATTCTAATTCAATGGACTCCTTCCCTCAGACAGACGTGCGTTGAAATGTCAGTCCTTTGCACTAAAATAAATTTGCCTTAAGTGATTTGTGTGCTCGACAGTACTTTCTTTGGATTTTGCTTGACAGAAGTAGTCCATTAAATTATAAATTAAAATTCTAGGATTGTATATCAACCTGCCATGCCTCAAACACTTGTGATCATTGGATACATTCATGAACTAAACTTTCTTTGCAGAGTTACATTTTGTCGCCCTGAATACTCCGATATGAGAGCAGATCACGTTATAGCCACATCCATCCTAATCCTATGTACTCTGTGATTAAAATTGTATTAAACCCACTCCCAGATGATGCTCTATAATTATCTCATGACTCATATCTGATCAGTCAGTTAATAAAGGCCAATTTCCTCTACTGTCTACACAGGAGACCCGGCGCCCACCATGCCGGGCAAACTGTCAAAATACAAACTCTTTCACAACACAGTGAGATAGAGAAACACCTCCTGGGGGGCTGTTGGAAATCCTGCTATCACACATCGCATTAGGAACACAAATACAACTTTTATTGACTTTTTTTTTCATCTATCACACTTGCTCACTGCTTGGGTTTCCTCTCTGCTCTGAAGAATATGGAAATATAAATAGAAACACATGGATTTTTCCCAGGAGAAGACCCAAGTGGGTTACCGAAATAGGAATTGTTTTTGGTAAAATGCATCACTGATGTGCTGAATAAAAAGTTATGCACATGAAATCTCTGTTTATAAGAGTGAATGATTCCTGATTCTCTACATTTGGTGGCAGATGGTTTGCTTTGTGAACTAAAATGTCACTTTTCAGGGCTCCCAGTGTAGCTGGCAGTGAGCGTTAAATGACTGGAGTCCAAGACTTCTGTGCGTTGCCTTTTTTACATTCTGACTAGAAACTTGAGCCGCAGATTTAGTTGGTTTTGAGAAACAACATCTTAAGAGTGGATTGTTAGCTTCACTTGCATCATGCAGGTGTCTGTTTATCGTGATTAATTCAAACTAAATTATTATCGGATGACTGTCAGTGGTTTCCAGGATTTCGTTTGCTGATGGTTTCTAACAGTTTAAATCTTCACACAGACTGTTTTAAATGTTTGATTTAACTGATGCAGACTTTTTATGTCTAACATAAACCTTCTCTTGTTAATATATCTGTTGATAGGTTTAGTGCATGTATGAAGGGGGCCTTAGTTTTCAGAACAGTAAATAGGCTGTTTGACATGACTTACCTGAGCATGTTTTTGTTCCCTGCAGGATGAACCCTGTTGATTTATGTGACTGTAGACCTTTGTTTAACTACTCTCTTCGGATAGATGTTCACATACCTCAAACACTTGTTGAGCTGAACAAATAGCAAAATCATGAATTTGTTGTTTTGTCCATCTAACTCTGGAGCATTTCTTAAAACACAGAAGCACCTTGGGGCTGGTTGAGACTTCTTATTGCTTTTAAAGATAGATGTGTAGACGGGGGTCAGAGGAGGTGGAAACAGAGAAAGTCAATCCTAATAGGGCAACTTTTATCGACCAACGTGACACAATTACTTCCTGCTGTCTGCTCTGATTCGTCAGGAAATAACTCAAAGGAAAAAAGAGGGAGTAACAAGAGTGTGTAGATTATGTGGGGATGGTTGTGATTGTGACTCGGCTCAAGAAAAGAGAAAGAAACTCAAATCTGTTTCATGTTTGTGTTCATAGACTGAACAGAAAATCTTCAGCCTCTGCAGTTTTAGTGCTGAGGCAAGGGATGCTGGGAGAATTAGGATTAGGTTTAGGTTATGGTCAGGGTTGAGATTATGCAGGCTGTGTGTGTGTGTGTGTGTGTCTGTGTGTGTGTGTGTGTGTGTGTGTGTGTGTGTGTGTGTGTGTGCGTGTGTGTGTGTGTGTGTGTGTGTGTGTGTGTGTGTGTGTGTGTGTGTCTGTGTGTGTGTGTGTCTGTGTGTGTGTGTGTGTGTGTCTGCATGTGCATTCATTTTATCTATGAGTATCTTTTCTTAATTTTCTCCAGTATCATATTACACTGAGTGTGTTTCCACACCTGCTGTGTTTGACCCGTCCATGCTGCCTCCTTTCTTTTTTTTTTGGACGTCCGACAACATCACAGATGGTGTGTGAGGATGACACCCAGACATCACCATAACGACCAGCAGCCTTGCCGCCAAAAAAGAAAAACCTTTTAGCTGAAAACATCTGAGGGGACATCTCAGCTCCAGCAGCAGATTCTCTCATCAAGATTTTGATTCTTGTCTGGAGAGTCAAAATTCTATTCAGCTCTTTAGTAATCTTTTTACTGTTGTCGTACTAAATATTCTTCTGGGACTTTTTTATTTGTATCGATCTATTCTTTGTAATTCCCTGACATAGACAGAGCTGTCCTCTCTTGACAAATGGTAGGAGAGTAAGGAATATTTAATCATTTCGGCTGACTGGTGGCAATGAAATTACATTTTGATATGACAGAATGTCCAAAAGTTTAGTCTAATCAGGACATCTTAAAACAATGCTGACATGTTGTTAAATTCAAAACATGTGAAATTTAATTTTTAATAGTCATAACCTGTTTCCAGATGGCTTTAGTTTAATTACAGATATCAATAACTCATTTAATCTGTGAAAATCATTTCTGCTTGTCAAAATATATATATTTTTAACATTTTAAAACTCAAATTTTAATATTTTTATGTTCAATTTTGACAAGTTACAAATAACCACTTTTTGAAGAGTCAAAGCTCTTTTACAGATATTTTTCATCCTTTCAGTTATAAAGATATCATTTTTTTTACTTTCAGGAATAAAATTTACAGAAAATAGTTCAACATATTAAAGGTATTTGAAGTTACACTCTCACAATTTACTCATTTTCAATTAGTTTAATTATTGGATGCTTACAGAGTACTCCATTGTTCTGAAATTTTAGTTGTCAACTACGGCCCGGCCGATATGGGACTTTTGGGGCCGATATTGATATTAGGGAGAAAAACAATCTGATACCGATATATCGGCCGATACATTTCCTAGCTCTAGTTAAACACATTATTGCGTTGATCCCTCCAATGCAGTTCTCAAACACTTGTGGAAAAGATGCACAGCATAACGAAAACCAGATGGTCACTTAACTGGACGGTAACTGTGTATGTATGTGCATCACAACTTGACACTCTTAAGAGTGATGATGCTCGTTGTAATCCATACAGCGCCCTCTGCTGGTGAACGAAAACTGCTAGTTTAATACAAGAAACTCAAAGTAAATGCTATTTGACTGGTGAATAGATCTAGTAATATCGGCAAACATCTGGGATTAAATTAGCCGATACTGATAGTCACTTGATATGCTAATATCGGCCGGCAGATATTATCAGCTGGCTTTAACGATTAATGGGTCGGCTCTAGTGTTACCGGCACACAAAAATTGCAAGTTTAAGTAAGAAACAGCTTAATTTGAGGCACAGTGACTATTTCTTACATACGCTTAAAAATTGGATATTGATTTTATTTCATGGACCAGAATAAAGATTATTATGATGTAGCTCAGAGTTCTGTAGGTTTTGTAATAACCGCTTCCTGATGGATATAGAGTGAAAGGTTTGAATGTTCCCTCCTAGCTGAAGTTTCAGTGCTCAGTCTTACGCTCAGCAGGCATCCCCTCTCTCTCTCTCTCTTTCTCTTATGGACCCACAGATTCAATGATTTATTGATGAGAGGAGCTATCCATTAGTAATGCCTGGGGACTCAGGGTGGCATGTGGATCAATGGAGCATCTCTGGTTCAGATGATGCGAGGCGTTTTGGGAAAGTCTGAGGATTTTGGCCTCAGTGAGAGGTCACACAGCTGAACACCATGGATACTTCTGTTTGGTGTCACTTTCAAAAATTTCCTCAGGGAAGTTCTCCATCGATTTAACACTCAGAATCATGAACTTGATCGTCTTGCAGGCTGCTTTCCTGACACATTGAGCATCTCAGCTTGTACCCAAAACACCTTTTTCCATAAAGGTTCTGGAAACATTTTGCTTTCAAAAGACGAAAATGTACATTGATGTCGATTAATTAGATTGTATTTCTTCTTTCACCTTTTTTACATTCTACATAATTTTCCCTAGCTGTTTTTTATTTTATTGTCGCTGTCTTTTTTATATTTCTTCCATGAGCAGCCGCATCTCCAAATCTCACAGCCCCCTCTTCCTCCGTTCAGATTTTCGCATCTCCTCTAGTTTTTTTCTCTGTCTGTTTCCTCTGGCTTGTTTCCATGGCACCTGTGGCCTACATCCTGTCTGCAGATAGAGACTTTTTTATGAATGTATCAAAAGAGAGGAAGATAACAAATACCCTTCTTAGGTAAAGGGATTTTTTTTCCAACTGTGTGGACATGCATGATGTGCACATTTGAGCTGTTTTCTAAAACTGACCATTTTTTAAAGTATGATTTTGGTGTTTTGACTCAAAACTTTAAATTGGCAAAGAATAAAGAAGTGTTAGGGCTAGGCAAAATATCAATAGGGCGCTTATGATACGGATGAGGGCAACTTTAACTGAAGTTAATTGGCCAAAGAAGAAGATGACAGTGAGACATCACACCGATGAAAATAAGTTATATGATGAATTTAATTATTTTTTTTCATTTGATACACTTTATTTTTCCCTTTGTTATTCAGAGAAATGCTTCTCTCACACACACAGGCATGAATTACAATCACATGCACAAACAGAACTTCCTCTATATGACCATAGTCTATAACTAAAAGGTCATTAACTATGACTTTACCCTGAATACCCTCCTCATTATACTGCATAATGATAGAAAGTACGGGCCGACCGATATGGGATGATGACGGATTTTCTTTGTTCCTTTTTCAGAGTACATTAATTTTTAATTTCTGTCAGGACCTAAAGACAATTTCAACCAAAATCTTAAAAAGTGCCCTGCCTTTAATGTCCCGGCACATGGACAACAAGCCTCTCCTCATGTTTACCTGCTTGGTGCCTCCCTCTTACACAACATCCCCAAATTCCAGAGACAGATGTCAGCTAAAAAGCATTAATGTCACAACATAAATCAGAGCATTGTGTCAAGATGAGTGTACTATCTAACAGCTGTTCATTTACCGTCTCTCCTCCTCATGCAAGCCAGAGATTCACTTTAAAGTAAACAGTCTTCTAAACAAACACAAATCTTATACATTACACAGTTTTTAAGAACACAGATTATAACAGATCCAGATTATAATCGATCCTGTATCCCCTTTCCCCCATTGGTAACTGTAAGCAGGTATATCTATTGGCAATACAAATTAATGACACACTAACGCTGAAGGGCTAATTTCCCAGCAACAGGAACAAAAACATTTCAGGGGTCACTTAAGGGGTCACAAACTTTAAAAAATGTAAATGTTTTTAAATAATTATTTATCACACTGAATGCCTTAGTCACTTATTGTAATGCATGTCTCAGATAGAATCATCATCCAACATTGATAACACATATTACTGTGCAGCTAAACACGGGTACATTTCATGTGCAGAGCTTAAAGTTTTCATGGTTTTTCTTCTGAGAACATTTTTCTTCCTTGTAGAAAACTTTCCCATCAGGCTGCTCTTTCCACTTCAGGGTGACTCCACTCAGTCCTTTCTGCTTCAGCCTGTTCTGGAGCTGAAAGATACATATGGAAACAATTTCTAAACATGTTCTTAAATCTGTATTGTTGCTGGGAGCTTGCATTAGTTTCACCTGGCAGGCTAACAGGATAGAAACACAGTCAAACAAACAAACACACAAATGAAGACAGAAATTCCCCCATCACTCACTTGGTCAAGCAATTCAAGTTTACTAAAAAAAGTTTGGAGACTCACCTTTTTCAGTATGTCTGCTTTCACAGCAGGGTCATTCAGATCCACAGTGGAGTCCTCTGGCTTCATCCTGAGCTTCATCACCTGCTGTTTTGCTGTCATGCAGAAATTCTACAATCTCTTTGTTCAAGTGAAAGTCAGTTTATCACTTACATGCAGGGCTGTAGCAAACGAACGGGAGTTTAGTTTCGCAGTCAGACAAAATCCATCTTCCTGATGTCGGCATCTCCGCAGCTCCACAAACCACGCTCATGGAGCCTAATGGAGTTGAACTGCCTTTCCAGTATGTGTATGTGGAGGGACTCCCATTAGACCAGTTAATGTCAGGATCTCTGTACAAACCAATCCATACCAAGTCTCCTTTTGGCAGCCAGCTCAGGATCTTCTCAGTGTCATTGAAGTTCCTCACAGTGGCCAGGTCTATGAAGTTCTCCCTGCAGTGCTTCTGAGCATCGGACCAAGACATGCTTTCATTGACAAAGACAAACTCAGGATCCTGTTGTGTCCCTGCAGTTAGAGTTAGAAAAAAAAGAAAATGATTAATCCAAGTAAAATGTTCAATAAACCTCTTTGAAAGAAAGATATGTGAGATATATAATGAATTAAATCATTAAATGACCTTACTATATGATCAGACATTAAGGAAACATGCTATGTTGAAGTGCTGGCTTCTCTGACAACAACGCAGCAGCCAGTATGTCCTCTATCAAAGTTTTGATGGACTGTATATGTTTTAACTAGAAGATTACCGACCCTATTATTTCTGTGTGCGTGCACTAAAACTTAATTCCACTCCTTCATAAATCAGCGCCCAAGTTGGGCCAATCAAAGCAAAACAGCCTGGACATGCCCCTTGTTTCTTGCTCTCTTACCTGTGTAACAGATAAAAGTACGTCTCTTAGAGCAGAAGTCATCGAACAATGTTCCACTATCTCCAATTAGAGCACAGAATTGACCTCCGTGAAAGTCAGGTTCTTTTCCAGGCTGCCAGTTCCTATAATCAGCCCCACTCTCTGTGTAGCCGTCTGACCATTTCCACTCGATCTTACTGTACAGGCCGATCCAGACAAAATGTTTATCAAGCAGAGATGGAACTGTGGAGAGAAGTTGATCCATTTCTTCAATGTTTTCAACAGTGGCAAGGTCTGTGTACTTCTCTCTGCAGTAGGTCTGAGCTTCAGTCCAAGTCATAGGCTCAGCTACATAGTGGTACTGAGAGGGAAGGCATGAGGAGATGTTCCAGCCTGTGAGGAGAACACACATACAGTAAAGAGTAAATAAACAGTTGCTTTGCTGCACCTAGGCCTGGGCGATAAAACAATAACGATAATTATCGCGATATAATTTTTGTCAATATAAATATGAAAAATGTAAGATAAAATTTCCCGATATGAAAGAGAAGAAGAAAAAGACGATGAACAGCCAATCATGTTGCAGGGATAGGGACGTAGGCGGGCTTACAGATGTTAGGAGTGGAATGAAAACACAGCTGAAATAAGCGATAGAGACCCTGAAGAAAACAGGAGAGAGCAGGAGAAAACATCGTCGACAAGAAAGGCCGCTCAATTTCTGGTGTTTAGAGACAGTTTGGATAGTTTACAGACCGACAAAAAACAGAGTAAAGTGCTCTGTTAACTGTGCCGAAGACAAGTGCAGCTAAAACGGTGACACCACAAACCTGACCCGTTATAACACACCGAAGGAAAGAAATGACCAAGCGTCCCAAACGAGTGTTAGTGTGGACCGTATTGTAAATAATATAAACAGTCTATGGTGTGGACCCTCAGTAAGCAGCGGGCCAGTAAGTGCGACTCCCCAGCAGCAAACTGTCGTATCAGTATTTCCAGCTCCCCGACAATAAAGAATAATTAAACCATAATTAACCATCTGGTTTCTTCAACTTTCAAATCAGCTTTTAAATTTGAAAGAAATAATGATTGACAATTATCGTGATAATTATCGATATCGATTGATTTAAAATTATTTGTCATATCGCCCAGGCCTAGCTGCACCTACAAAATGATTTATATAAAGCTGCTTTACCAAACTATTAATGTGCAAAGTCTCTCTGTTTATGTGGAGATGCACCTGTCGAACAAAATTAAAAATAATATGTACACTGCCTTCTATTATATTATTCTATTTTATATATTGCTTTTTATTGAATTTTTAAGGTTAACATTTTTTTCAGACCAACCAATATAATCATAAAGACAACCCCTTAAAACACTTAATTACTGAAGACATTGTGGATTGTAACAAAATAAGCAGTTATAATTAAACAGAGTTTACTGACCTGAGAGACACAAGACACCCAGCCAGAACTTCTCCATCATGATGCTCTGTGAACTGAATATGACAACAGTCTCTACTTATATCACTGACACTGATATGCAAATCTAAAGAAATTCAACACCAGCTCCTCATCCCAGCTGTGGACACAGGGTTTTTCCTGCATAGAGAATTCTTTGACCCAAATACCCAAAGAGGTTTTACCCAGCGCCAAAGGACAATCACGAGCGCCAAAAGAAAAAAAAGACGATTCAAATTGCAAATCAAATCCTCTCTGAATGTGTGTTCAAAATATCAATACATCAAACGACTGTTGAACAAGCAGAACATAAACTAAAATACAACGTCTCTGACTTCTAGTAGTCATCTCCCCTCTCATCCATTTATGTGGCTTGTACTAGATAGCCAGCTGATTGACTGTTCGTTTCTTTTGACTGGTTCCGGACGCTCCGCTGACACCCACAAGCTCTAAATGCGGCTTGATTTTCCGTTTGGCGAGTTAACTTCAACGAGCAATCCACTTCATGGCGGTAAATATTTATCCCAACAGTCATGTTAAAACTAAACTAAACCGCGTATGATGTAGCTGCGGCTTCTTGTCCCTGCTCCTCTGCTGTCTGCAGACGGGTCATCGCGGGGGCACGCTGAGACGAGAGACACACCAACATACATGGCTGCAAACACACACCGGAACGCCAACCACCACGCGCACCTGTTTACTTGTAGTGCAACTGTGCAACGGAACACTGTATATCCGCTATCCGTATGGACCGAGTCGGGAACGTACGTTCAACTTTTCTCCGTTCACTTCCACCGTGTCTGCTTTTAGCAACAATCGATAACTTAACAATCGATAACTTAACAATCGATAACTTAACAATCGATAACTTAACGATCGTAACGTCAGCCAGCTGTAGTCTGTGAACTTCTCCACACAGACTGTCAAACAGCGCTGCGTTATAGCCAGCAAATATATTTTCATAATTTCTCAATTTCCTGATCTGATCAAATGATCCAAATTATCTGTGACTTAAATCTGTGATTATTTGACATAATAACTTAGTAACTCAAATAAATGTACTTAAACAAATGTGTATGTAAAACGAAAACACAATTTAAAGCAAAAGAGCAGCCATCATAGGAAGAGGGTGAAATGCACTGACAGGATGTGACCTCCCCTCTCCCAATCTCATTACACCCCTCTCCCTCAAAATCTCTCCCCTCCCATGTTTGACTGTTGCAATAAAAAACTATTCTTTACCAGATTAATTGGAGTTTCAGTAACTTAAGCATAATGATAATATTCTTTATAAAATGGTCAGAAATAACAGGAAATGCACAGATTTCTGTCAAATAAGGTAATAAAGACTCATAGACTATACTGTAATACGTGGGTCGACCGTTTACTACAGCGTGCATAGTCACCCCCCAAAGGTCCATTCTGAGCCAGGAGAAACCCTGACTTTTGCTCATTTTAAAGTTGATGAACCAAGTTCATCCGTTCTTTTAGACCTGGATCGGTAAATGTGATACACAAATGAACTAATGGCCTGGTTGTAAAAGTTATGACCTGATTTATAGATACTTTGTAAGTTGTTCTGCATACTTTCCTCAACGTTGCCACTTGGAGAAATAATCAACTTTATTTTAACTCTCACTCATACATAAGGGTATAAAAAATGTTAAATAAATAGAAGAAAGTCTGATGTAAGGGGTTGTTTATGTGCAGTGTTTCTTCTCTGATTCCTAAGAAAAACAGAGCCTCATAGTTTGCATCTGGCTTCGATGTTTGCATGAATTTCCCTTTGATTTAAATTGTTGACAATTGTTGAGTATGATCACCTCCATTGTGTCAGGAGAAATGTAATGGACCAAGTAAGTAGAAACTACGAATGTTAATGATTAATCGTTAATCGATTAATCGCTGTTATGAATTGAATCGATTAAAAATGTATGAACCGACAAGCCGCCAGTGCTCCTCAAGTCGCAGGGCCAGGGTCAAGTCCTGGCCAAAAAGTTGCACTTGAACACACCGCAAAGACTACAGCCGACCGGCAACCACCACATACTGCGCATGCGTGAGAGGAAACAACTCTCCATGTCAGCAGGCGGCGGTAGTCTGTTGTTATGATACGAGAAGATAATTTTCACACCGCTGTCGGTCAACACAGAAAAGAAGAGAGACAAGTAAGACAAATAAGGAGAAACCACACTAATGAGTGAGAGCATGGATACTACAGCAGCATGCTCAAGGGGCTTTCCTGAACCTGTGCCGAGAGATTCGTCCCAATGACCACCGACGCCGATTCAACATGTCAAATCGCCCAAAAAAAGGCAGACGGACACACCGCTAGAAACTAAAACTAGGGCGACGGCCGCTCACCGATGGTCAAACTAGAACTGACGGCCGACGATCTCCTTGGTGTGTCAGGGCTTTAAAAGAAGAAGCCGTATGGAAAAAAGTGAGGAGAAAATGAGACGGTCAGCAGAGAGTGTTTTCTGAAGCTGGACTTATTGTGAATAGACTGTGCACTGGACTCAGCCCGATCACAGATGTGTTCATCTTTCAAAAACAAAAAACACTTGACTGTAGGCTACATATATTATGGTGAGTAGAGTATTTTATGCACTCACAACTCACTCCTGAATGTGTAGAAATGTTCATTTGCCTACAAAACAGAATAATTAAGTGTATTGAAGAGGCTCAAATGGTTTTATTCTGTATTCATACAGAACTGTATGTTGATTTTCTGTGTTGAATGAAGTCATTTCTTGGAATTTACATTATGGGATGACACTCTCGGGCAAGTTCGTTCAAAAAGGGAACCTATGAAATGCAGAATTTTATGTAGGTCCTGACATGTTTAATATACAGAATCATTTTCATGCATTTTGGAGAAAAAGGCTTGTTTCCTAATGATTAGCTGTGATCACTGTGCGTTCAAGCACATAAAGACACACGGTAACTCTACTCACAGGTTTGCTTTCTTTGGCTTTCTTGAGTCACACAATCAAGAAGAGCCCGTCTGTAGGCCGCTGTTACGTCCCCGTTTGATGTAACAGTATGTGCAGGACAGTAGAGCATCATGTTAGAGTGCATTCAAGAAATGTATTGATTATTTTTTAATACTGACAAACCCAAACAGTAAAAGAGACAGAATGGAAATTCAGTAAATGTCTGAGTGGCCATATTTGGACGAAGGGGTGGAGCTGGAGGGGAGCAAAGGGTTTTAGCAATCCCCAAGATACCACTGAACATTGGTGCTTACCAGGTTAGCAAGCTGCATTAAAAATAGAGAGAAGCTGTGATGTTTTGGATGCTCATTTTGTCCGTCAAAGATAGGATGTATTTCCATAGAAAGTAAACAGTCCACAGAGTGGCAACATGTCAATCACGGGGAGCTCCACCCTTTCCTTCTCCCAACCGAATGGTCTCTTTGACTCTGAATGGGACCATCATTTACAAAATGAACATCATGCTGTATTGAGGAAGACTAGAGATCGAGACCATAAACTCTTTAGAAAATGTTTCCTGAGGGAATAAATCACCTGAGAAGAAGGCTCATTTTCTCACAGACTTCACCTTTCAGACCTGGAACTTTTTTTTCACTAGTTATAGAAATCCATAGATACTTATCTATCTTCAAACATGGATGGTAAACCCCAAGAACATATTTTACCTATTTTGGAGGGGAATAAAGGACATTGTAGGCACCACGTACATGTTCCCTGCACAAAAAAATCTTCTAATTGAAATGCATTGGATGTCAATTTGGGAAATCAACTTACATGTCTAGATTTTGATGACAAATTTTATTACAGTGAATATTTCACAACCTGCGGAGATAATGGGTTTGACAGTGTAGCAGTAGAGCTAGTTAAAGGTATACAGCAACATCTTTTGAAAATATGCTTACTTTATAAACTTCAGCTACGTTATATGTAAAACCTCACAAAGAAAGGACATGTTGGCCAGATCTGTGAATGTATATTTTGCATTTCTATCTACGTTTTATCCTCAATAAGAAGATGGTAGTAGTTCCCAAATCAAGCAATCTCCCTTTAAGACAAAGTTGTAGCTTCATATCTTGAGCGATTACATCTTTCCTTTGGCACATAAGAACCATGTGGGAGGCTAATTGCTCTACTTTTGATTTCCTGACAGCACAAATAGTTTATGGACGGCGTTTGTGCTGAATGTGGTTTTTTTAATGCACAGTAGAAGATGACTTAGCTTCCTCTCAGCCTCTGGTCTGAGACAAGCAATGGAGGTATTGAATGGAAGGCTATATATTCTCTTTGTGTTAGTTTCAACCATCCATCAACCTCAGACAAAGAAAGAACATCAACAAACTGATCTCTTAAAAGCTACCTTTGGTTTCTACCCTTCATATTTTAGACGGCAGATGAAAATCGTGCATGTGTTAGACCGGCTGTTTACCAAAAGATTTCAAAGAGCACCGTGCTACAAATAGCCTTGATCCAGCCTGATTAAAAAGCATACTGTGTAACCTTTTCCTCTCAAAGGGAAGACAGGTTTGTGTGAGTGTTTATTAATCTCCCAGGCCTGCCTACATGTCAGCCTAATATAAACCTGACACTGTGGAAGAGCTGCAGATTTACAGTATTATCTCGCCTCCGTCCAATGAAATCTCAAGGCCTTGACTCCGTCTGGCACCTGAGATAAAACATGTCTCTCTAAACCCTCTTGATCAACAAATTGATTGCACTCATTGAAACAATAAACAGCATGTACAGGAAGCGAAACAGTCTAGAGAAACAAACAAAAAAAAAGAGTTAAAGACACCAAGAGGTATTAAATCTAATTCACAAAATCCTGTTCTACTTTCACTTCATCACCCATTCTGTCTTTGCTCTAAATCTTCCCTCTAATCTCTTATTTACTACACGATGGAGAGAATTACTGGACGAGCTCCAACAGTTTCTAACAGGTTGAATTCTCTGTTTGGATTGGCCAGGTGCAGATGTAGACCTGCAGTTTGGTGGCTGTGTTCATATTGTCTATTTTTACCTTCATGTCTGTTGTATACCAGCCAGCGAAACGGCTGCTTTTTTACAGGGTTCTATGTTTTTTAAATATATAACACATATTGTCTGTCGACTGACGCTGATCAGTTCTTGATTTACTGTCTGAAGAATGGCCCCTGTTTTTAATGTTTTTAAACCGAGGCTGGGCGAAAGCACTCATTTGAAACAGAGAGATTTCAGACCGGTTTGTTTGTTTCTCTAACGTCTCTGTAAGTGTGGTCAAAGTTATCCGTGTTACAGAGAAAATAAGAGTGTCTCATTTTACCTCCACACAAAAATGATCCTGGAGATAGCGAAAGCCACAGCTGATATTTTAGTTTTTTTAGTGTGAAATAAGAAATCTGACATGCCGTCATTTCACCTCCCGATCTGTGATAACATCCGACCACCGACAGAGGGCAGAGCGGAGAAATTTCTGTACTTTTGAAACCAAAGGGCTCAAAAGGGCTGACGTTAATGAGGCCTGTCAGATTCAATGCAGCCAATCAGAATAATTCCCCACAATGCCTCAGTCTACATGCTGTACATGCTGAACACACTGTACACACTGTACATGCTGCACACGCTGTACATGCTGAACACACTGCACACGCTGCACACACTGTACACGCTGAACACATTGCACACACTGTACACGCTGTACACGCTGCACACGCTGTACATGCTGTACATGCTTCACACGCTGTACATGCTGCACACACTGTACATGCTGAACACACTTCACACGCTGCACACGTTGTACATGCTGAACACACTGCACAAACTGTACACACTGCACACGCTGAACACACTGCACTCGCTGTACATGCTGAACACACTGTACACACTGCACACGCTGAACACACTGAAAAAAAGAAAGACCGACTTGCAGCTGTTAGGACTTTAAGCCCAGCTTTGTTTTTCTAGTCAGCAGATGGTAAAAATATTGCGACTCCATTTCTAGATCTGATAAAAATGTACAGTCTCTTTGACTTTAAAGTGATTTTCATCAGGTTTTGTTGTTGTAATACTCGTTTGCACCACAAGAGGCTTAGGTGCACCACAACCTCAAGTTCTAGTATTAAAAGAAGTCATGTTATTGAAGTTATTTGAATTGTAGTAGATTTTGAAATTATTTCCGGTGAAGCCATGATGCTCCTGGAATTAAAAAGTGTTTTCTCCAGTGAAGAGAGAAATGTATTCATCACTTAAAGGAAATCTGAAGTGCTGAAGGGATTTCTCTAAGTTGTAATTCTTTGAAGGTTGTCTTTTAGGGGCCTCAAAATCTTAACCTAAAAATAGTTTTGGTTATTTAATTAATTTTTCCATTATTATATTAAAAAGTTCATGTTTCCAAATTAATTAGACGTCTCTGGGCAAAATATAATGAAGCTGCTGAGTGCCAACAGGACCTGCTGGATGCATAACATTGTGTGTAGTAAGTAATTAGTGAATTGTATCAATTTGGCCGCAGCTGGTGTGAAAAATGTGACTATTGGAAATTTGAGTGAACTCACCCTCATAGCAAAATGCCTGAAAAGGTCAAGATCAGAAGTACAAGAAACTAAAGGTAGAGATGAGAGACAAACAGAGTGGAGAGCAGCAGACAGGCCCTCCCAGATGAACACAGGTAAAAGGAGGAGAGGTTGACACATCAGTGTTTGTGATTCAACAGCAGAAAACATCCATCAGTTCCCCTTAGCGACGTCGGTGAGGACGCCATTAGTCATGCTCGCCTTGCACTCCAACGAGATGACAAAAGCAGCCATCGGCACGGCAACATGTGTCGGAGTCGCTGACTTGTGTCACATCAGTCTGCTTCAAAAAAATACTCTGACAGACACAGAAGGGAGAGACAGCAGCGTTCAGGAAAGGGAATGGTAGACATTTTAAGTTTTTAGCTGTACCACACCACCCTCTAGTGGTGGGGAGAGGAAACTGCAGCTAACAGACTTTTTAAAGGCTTTTCATGTTTGATTTATATTTTATCCTCATAGTGGAGTTATAATCCACATTTGATGCAGCAAGAGAGTCGAGGTAAAGATTGCATACTGGTGTGACTTACCATTGTAAAGCGGCCTTGGGTTCCTTGAAAGGCGATATATAAATCCAAGTTATTATTATTATTATTATTATTATTACTTACATATTCCAGATTTGATGGTAATGTTTGAAGGTTTTCTAACTTTGTACCTGTGATTTGTGTTCACAGTGTGTTCGGCCACATCAGCTACAGGTCAGACTGGGAGCTGGTCAAGGTGGACTTCAGGCAGTCTTTTCCCCGTCAGTGTACGGAGGCTGACTACGACTCCTGGCAGCTCACAGACCTGCAGGTAACACACAAACACACAGACACCTAAAGTGTAAATACAAATACTTACTGTGCTCGTGTGAACGAATCTGCAACCAGAATTATTTCCTTTCCACGGTCACTCTTAGGGAGAGAAGTGCATTATGGGCCAGGAGCGGAGTTTCAGAAAAAGGAAGGACACGGCGTTCTGTATCAAAGGGAAAAGCTACACGTCGACTCTGACCTCCAAACCCTGCCAGCTGTTTCCCCTGTTTTCCATTCTTAATGCTAAGCTAACAGCCCCTTGTTTCTAGCTCGTTAACAGATGATGTCTGAAGATCTGATTTTCTTTACTTTGGACAGAGCCATGCTGGCTTATAGACTTCATGCTAAACCAACAGCCTCCTGTTGCCAGCTCCTTAAACAAAGTTATCTTTTCTCGAGTTTGGAAAAAGTCAGACAAGCTGTTTCTTCCTGCTTCAATCCTCATGCTAAGCTAACCAGCTCTGTCTGTGAAGTTATCTGTTCATGTCCGTTTTCTCAATGGAGGGGCCGAGCTAACATCTCTGGTGGCTCATATATTCAATATTGACAAGCACCTCACCCACTTCAAAAATACCAGATTATCCCTTTAATGTAACCTTTCAAACTTAAGTCCCAGCTAGCCTAGCTGCTTCACCCTGCCTCCAGTCTTGATGCTAAGCTAACTGCCTCCTTTGGCTAACTGCTGCTCTTTCTTAAAATTCTCAAGTTGAATATACTTTTTATTTTTATTTTTGTCACGCTAGCTATTTCCCCTACTTCCAGACTTGTTGCTAAGCTAACTACCTCCTGTTACCAACTTCATCTTCAACAAATAAATATAAATTCATATTTTTTTTCTTTCAAAAATCCCCTTCCTGACACACCTGCAATGTGTTCATCCGTGTTCCAGCTACAGGAAGGTAATATCCAACACGTGTGAAGGTGGGGTGAACAAGGAGCAGAGCGCCAAGCAGCACAACTGTCCTCTGCTGCCCCCTAAAGGACTGCAGGTCGGCATCAAAGGGCAGATGTTGGCCGTGGCTCCTGGTGATGACATCACATTTATCGTCCACCAAGAACAGGTAGGCATGAAGTTGTTATGTCATTAAATGTCTTAGTTTACTTCCTTCCATTTTATTTGGCTGAAAGTCCTGATTTCATTCTTTCAGGGAGACACCAGCAGCACCAAATACCAGGTGGACCTCGGCGACGGGGTCCGGGCGATCTACCAGAACCTGACAGTGACGGACGAGCCCATCCAGCATCGCTACGAACAGCCAGGAGTTTACAAAGTTACAGTGATGGCTGAGAACATGGCAGGGCACGACGAGGCCACCATGTACATCCAGGTCACAGGTCAGCCTCCCAGACTGTTACAAATGTTTGACTCTATTATGAAACAACTATGGTCGTGTATTTGTTTTTTAAAGGTAGTAGTGTTCTCTCCCGGGTGGATCTTATCTCTTTATTCAAGTCAATTACAAAAATAAACATCAACTTTGTTACGATCCTCACACTGTTTGTGTAGCACACAATAACGCTAGAAAGCCTGCTGAATGGGCCAACTTGGACAAGCAACTGTAGTATTTCTGCAGGGTAAAAATTAGCAATGTTCCTAGTTATCTACTTTCCTAGTCGGATAAACAGAAATGTTGATGAAGACTTACCATCAAGTCTAAATGTAAGAAAACACCCATAAGACAGTTAAAATTGAGTGCAATGTATCTCAAAATGTTTGTGGGTAAACGATCTAATTTGGTTTGCCAAATGTGGCCAACATTAGCATTGCTAACATCACCAGGCTTCTATCCTCTCTGCAGCTTATCATCCACATGCCCGTCCTAAATGTGGTTATATTATGCTCCAGCTGATATGCCAGTTTAACCTGACACAGCCTACATAATTTTAAACCACAATTTTCTGAACTGCGCTGCTTTTATGAGCTTCTTTCTGTTCACTGTGCTTGTTAACATCCAGGTTGTAGAGCGAGGAGAGCAGGCTCATTAATCAGATGAAGCCTACTTATAAAAATATTAATATCAAAAACTAATTTGTGCTGTTTGGTCAACTGAATGCCCACATAGGGGAAGTATGTTGATTTGGCACATTTGCTCCAATGTTTTTGTTCTTTATATGATTTTTAACTGGAAGGTGTTTCTCTGTTCAAAACAGCAAAAAAGGAGCACTTCTAAACCGTATTATAAGTTTTCAGGTGCACGACCGCAACAAGACTAAAGAGGGACAGAAAAGTCAGAACACTAAATGTTCTTCAAAGTGTGTTTTATCTGGCTAAAGCAGCAGCGTACAGATCAACAACGGACGTGTTTCAGCACGGGGCCTTGAACGCTGATGAAGGCCTTGTGCTGAAACACGTCTCTTTCTTATTATTTACTTTCCTGTCCTGTTTGTCGTATCATATAGTACATTTCATCACTATGTTATGTTGTTAACAGTGTTGATTCTAGAGTCTGTTGTGGCCCTGGGCAAAAATCAATTGGGGGCCCCTCGGACCAGCGTTCTGAACCATCATGTCCACCAGTGTCCCAACGCTTACTCCTCTTCTTTTTTTCCTGTTTCCTTTTTTCTCTCTCCCACAGACCGATAGTTCCTCTTCATTTCTCTTTGTTGACTTTCATTAACAAACTTTGGTTTTCACAGCAACGATGCATGCATCACTTAGCAGGTCAGCAATGTTCCCACTTTGAGCCACTGCTTTGATTTAAAGTCTGTGAGCCCTCAGGGGCCCTCTACTGGTATGGGGCCCCAAGCAGTTGCCTGCCTTGCCTGTGACAAGCAGCACATCTTGTTGTTAAAAACAGGTTCAGGTTTCAAACTACAGCAGTTACCTTTAAGATCCAACTTTGGTTTTAAATCGTGGGATTTAAATGAATATTGACAAGTATGTTAAAGTCTTTCCAAACGCTCCTGTGGGCAGTTTTGATCAATAATACACAACACTAATTAACGATTTGTGCGTCAGAAACATTTGTTATACCACAGGGAAGAAGAGTAATATGTTGACAAGGATGAAAACGATTAAGCTCCTTATTCTAAAGGGCTTATTTTTGTGTTATTCAAAGATGTCTTCTCTCTTTTTTTCGTTACCAGCAGCTGAAAATGAAGGTATGCATCGAACCAGGGAGACGTTGTCAACATCCTGGTTATTAAGCATTAACCACCATTTTAACAAAATAATGCATTGTGACATAATCAAGTCAAGTCTTCAGGAATTTAAGTATCAGGTTATTCCAGTTATGTGTCTCTGATTCTCTGCACTCAGACACATTGGAAACCTGCACACTCTGCATTTGACCCATTTTCTTTTTTCAAGGCCTTGAAGAAGTGAAAAATTATGTCATATTTCTCTTTTAGTTACGATTATCGCGCCTCTCTTATTCTTGTAATGTTCAGTATTGTAAATATTTTGAGTATTAACAGCAGCTCAAATGATTTAAGAACATTTCAAAAGACATCAAACCTCACACTGAAGGTTCAGATGTGGGTTTTTAATGACGCACAGACAGAGGAGCACTCAGTTGATGTAGAAAGACATCAGTTAGTTAACAGACAGCAGCCTGCCATGTAGTTCACATACTTCACTGGTTAACATGTAAACCGTAGAGCAGATGATCAATTTCACTTTTTGTTTCTTGTCCGTCCACTTATATGCGTAATGGCACGTTCCCCGACTCTTGCTCACCCGTATAGCACTCTCTCCCCCTCATGTTCGCGGACCCACAGTTATCTTTAATGCATGTTTTTGACATAATGAGGGAGAGAGGCTTTCGGAAAAAGGGCGTTTGCGGCCGTTAATATACCTGGACGAGTGGGAAACACTGCGCAGTACATGTTTTCCAGGCGCTCATGCTCGCCCCACACTATCAGAAACTGGTCTATAGTGAAACGCTACTTGAGCAATGACTGCAGCCTGTATGATCTATAAACTGTCACTGTACCGGCCCTGGCGGCCCTTCAGGCAGCCCGGCCCACTGGGAATTGTCCCGGTTCTCCCGATTAGCCACTCCGGGTCTGGCTGCTCCTCACTGCTCGCCGTGCTAAAAGTAATGTTGTCACCAAAACTTTAGCGCGTGGTTATTAACTCACTTGGTGGGCGGGGTTTCCACATCCCTGCGCGCTGACTCACAGGCACACACAGACAGAGCCAATTTAGAGAGAGATACAACACGCAGAAAGTAGTTAAACGCCAAACCGTTAAAACCGCAATTCACAAGTCAGTATTGAACCGTGGATGCCGTACTGAACGGTTCAATATTTTATTGAGAAATGTTGCATGCCTACTAACCACTCTCCTGTTGTGTCTGATCTCAGATAACTTCCAGGTCATCCCTCTGAGCTTCAGCAGGAACCTGGACCGCTTCAACCCAAACATCCCCGAGTGGAGAGCCGACATCGGCCAGGTGGTCACCAAACTACTCACAAAGGTAGGACCTTAAAGGGTAAATCACTTCTTAAAGCACATCCTACACACAGGTAACAGTGTTCAAGTTTTTCTTAAGAGAAACTAGTTTGGGAAACACGTCCAAATAAATTCAATTTGGTCGTAAAATGTGAGTCTACAGCTGTCCCCCTTTATATTTCAACATCCACTTTCCTCATCTTTTCTGTTTGTATGCCTTCTTAAGCCGCTGCACACTCGACGATTTTCAAATCTTACCCAATTTTAAAAATGTGGGACACCACAGACATAAGGATAGTTTGACAATAATCCAGCCAGACCGGGAGACCACACACCTGCAGTCAGCAGTAACCATTTCACAGACACCAGATCTCACAGAAACTTGGGAGATCAATCGTGACTTCAGTAGGAAAACAAATATGGAGGAATATCGACGTCGTCAGCTGGCTGAGTTGTCAGAGTACGCAACATCCGATTGGTGCTGCATCCAAATATAATCACTCTCATTGGCTGCTGCTGACTCTGATATTCCGTCTGAGAAAGTCCAACCTGTAATCGTAAATATTCGGAGAGGCTCTGACTTGATCGGGAGCAGTAACATAATCGTGGTGACACCACACACTTGAGGATTATTGGACAAATAATCTGTTGCGACAAGCCGCAAGTCGGACCACGCCCCCCAAAGATTGAAGGGGGGAAAACGGGCCTCAGACTGTGTAGTGTGCAGCCGGATTTATTATGATGTGCTTTGATCTTAAGCTTCATGGAAAGTATTTTTTTGAGTCCATCACTACAGGTGACATTTATTTTTTCAACATGAGACATATATTTGAGTGCAGCTTTAAGACCCGACTGACCTTTAACCGTGTGTCCTCAGATCACAGGTGTCCCTCAGGAGTCCCTGGTTACAGTGGTGAATCCGGGCCTGCCCACCTCAGCCGACCTGTACGTCCTCCCGCAGGACAGCAAACCAGACAAGAGGAACATGTTTGTAGATAAGGTACAAACACGAGAAGAAATGAAACCCCAAATGCATTTTTTTTTTTTGTCTTTAAGGACCAAAGGAAGAAACTCTGCAGCTCCAGAAGAAAATCCCACTGTTGTTTTCATTTTTTAACATGCAGTGTAAACACACTGAAAAGTAAAACAAGCAGTATATATAGAAACACAACATCTTTAGCCTTTACTGCTATGTGTGATTATTTGGTATTGTGATTATTCAACCCCCGTCATATCCCAGAGACGGAGACACATGTCTGTTATCAAGTCACAAGTATACAATATCTGTAAAAGTAACTGGTAGCTTTGGCTTCTGATTTGGCGACCTGTTCGTCTGTTGACTTGTTGTTTCTGACATGTGACTGTAAGTGTCTGAATGCTGCTGTGATGTGTTTGTTTCCTTTATATTGTCTTGGCTTCTGTCAATGACTCGGTAGGCTGTGAAACTGTCCTGCCCTTCTGGGATTAATAAAGTTGTCTGAATCTGTACTTCCTTCTTCTCCTCAGCGTATCCCAGCCATCATGCAGGCCTTTAACAACAACAACGTCAGCTTCGTGGTGCGCGGGGGTCTCAAAGTGCTGGTGATGCTAGCAGACCCGAACGCAGGTACTGTAATCTCAAACGCATAACATCCTTATGTCTCCTTTTAAACTCGACAGATTCTGATGTGTTTTTAAATGATAATTGCATGTTATTGATTTATTTCCAAGGGCTAGGTCTAATTGCTAACGGCTCCACAGCTGCAGCGGCAGAGAATGGTGCATTCATGAACTGCACACCTGCAGCTTTCTGTCTGGGTGCACCTGACTTCACTACCCTTTGATTGCTGAGCTCTTTTTTTCTCTGGTTCCCCTAACGAGTCCAAAGCTTTCCAGTTTAAAGCTCTCTGTGCTAAGCTGTGCCGTGCTGATAATCTTACTCTTGTTAAGATGTTTTCTTGATCATGAGGAGACTTCCTACAACTCCTGCCTCTTCGCTCCTGCAGCTTAAAAAAAATCAAGATCTTCTTCCTCACTATACTCCTTTGATTTGCCTGAATATACATTATTTTAAAGTCCTGATTTTTGCAAACATGCTGCATTTTTTTAAATTGTTTTTATGTGTTTGTTTGTTTGTCATTCAAAGGCTACCATGGAGCTGCTGGAGGTCCGGGTGTTTGGGCTGGGGCGGTCATCTTCCTTATCAGCCTCATCGCCACCGGATCCTTTATCCTGTACAAGTTTAAAAGGTGAGCTGGTCATTTTAAAGAGCTGTGAGATTTACTGTAGTGAGCGTAGAAGGACAAAGACAGGGCTAGCATCAATAACACTTCTCTATATCTGAAACGAAAAAACATTTGGTCTGACCAAAAATGGCCATTTTGCCATTTTCTAACATCTCTGTTTCATGGAATAGTTTGTTTCTATGTCAAATAGTTTGTACAGTAGTTCCTTGATTATCCTTTACTTTAATTTGTAACTCGTTGTGGCAAGCCCAGCAGCTCATGTTGCACGCCCATTAACTTCTGTAGCACGCCCACGATATGTCGTAGCCTGCGGTAGCCCAGTAGTGCTAAGGTGCTAATGTTTTTGCTCTGCTCTGAGCCAAAGTGGCTGCATTCCCAATATGGTAAAAGGGCATGACATTTCCAAGAACCGTGCTGAGCGACTGACCATTTACGGCAGAGCCGACAGGCCGACCAATCAGATCAGACTTGGCACACGTGGGGACTCTGAACGAGGGCACTTCAGAGCCTTAGAGAGAGAGTCAGAAGCGAGCCGGTGCATGGAGCGGCAAGACATGTTCACCTCTCAGTAGCTAACCCTGCTTCTCAGCAGCCTCGGTGCCCTTTGACCCTTAGTTGATGTAAACGCAGTGACTTCTGCCTGCTGTGATGTCACACCCTCTGTAAAAACAACAAATCCCACAGTCCTTTGCTTAGGACTGAGGACGCCTATCCCCCGCTGTTTTTCAGGAAGCTTCCGGGCAACCGCAACGTCTACGCCCAGATGCACAACGAGAAGGAGCAGGAGATGACCAGCCCCGTCAACCACAGTGAGGACACGCAGCACATCATCCAGGGCGAGGAGTTCATCGACGACGACCTGGACTCGCAGACTCTAGGTAACGCAGGAGGTAGCCCCGCCTTCCGTTCCCTTATAAGGACTACCACTAACCACTGCTACTAAAACCCGAGCCACTAACACCAGCAGCTAACACACACCAAGGTACTGGAGGACTTCCCCCTTTTTAATCATTATTACTGGTATTACTAAAAGCCTCTTTAGTGTTGGTGTCGAGGCGCTTCATGTTCATCATATACAAGACAATCAGTCATTTCATTACTATATATACTATATCAACTATATAATGTTTATTTGATTAACTGTTGTGGATAGGGATGAAATGATGCCTCATGATACAATCAAAAATACAAATTAGGGACAATTCAAATTGATAAGTCAAAAAATATATTGATATACTTGTTTTAACCAGAAGAGGGCGCTGTCTGCTTTTGGCTACTCTTGTTTGACGTCAGTAGCAAACTGTTTTAGGCAGAGGCTGAAACAAGGGTTTTAACTGGCACCATGTATAAGATAAATAAGGAGGTTTAGAAATAACATTGAAGGGAGTGCTGCACTGGGTCAAAAAATGTTGAGGAATCAAGTGATCTCCAAGAAAAGGGGACAGAGGTCAAAAAGCTTACAGCTTAAAGAGGACATATTATTCCCCTTTTGCAACTTTTCAAACAGTCCCCTCTGGTCTAAATGAAACATCTGTGCTGTGCTTTGGTCAAAATATAACATGAATCAAACACCAGAGGAGGTTTGTGACCCTGTATAAACCAGCTCTCTCAGAACGCTCCGTTTTGGTGTGTGTGTTTCTTTAAATGTAATGAGCTCACCCTCACCCCTCTCTTCTGCGCGGTGTACCGACAAGTTCAGCTTTGAGCTTCCATGGCAACTTGTCAGCGTGCCCCCTAGGAAAAACATGTCCGCCAGAGACAACCCAGGAGGGGAGGTTGTTTTTTTTTATACCAGAATCCCACTGTGACATCACAAGGACAGCAAATTTGAAGCGGAGCAATTTTCTCTGTGTTGTAAGACTTTTTTTTTTTTTTTGTTAAGATTTATTTTTGGGCGTTTTGTGTCTTTATTGAAGAGGTAGGACAGTGGATAGAGTCAGAAGTCAGGAAGAGAGAGAGAGTGGGGAATGATATACGGGAAAGGAGCCACAGGTCGGATTCGAACCTGGGCCACCCACTTGGAGGACTACAGCTTCCATACATGGGGTGCGCACACTAACCAATGCGCCACCAGCGCCCCGTGTTGTAAGACTTATGCAGACCACAAACAAAGGACTGGATGGGTTTATTTCACATTTTGTGGGTCAGTAGACACTCAAATATACGTTCAGAAACACTGTACAAGTGGATTTTTCTTAATATGTCCCCTTTAAATCAGGAGTTTAATTGAGCTGCATGTCATGCAAAGCTCCTCTGTGGGTATCATAGACTGACAACATGAAAGGTGAACATGAGGAGAATATGGGATCTTTAACCAATACATGTATTTGAGATCTTTTTGTTAAACTGCATGAGAAAGAAAAATGGAACCTACTTGTTAAACAATGTTTTGGCCACACTCAGGACTGTAGCTCAGATTTGAATGGATGAGGAAGTTGCTGCATTTCTCATATTTGTTCAGCCTCTAGGATGCACTCTGATTTGATGATAAAGGTCGAACACATCAGAAACGTGAAAGTGTCTAATATGGACTGTGTGTTCTTTTAGCATTACTCATTTCCTAGTTGGTGTCTCCTTTCTCCTCTCTTTGGCAGGCAACCACTCAGGTGTTGTCCTGAGCATCAACTCCAGAGAACTGCACAGTTACCTGACCAGCTGATGGCTGCCATGGCAACGCTAACGAGCTAGCTCAGCCTAGCCGGCTAACGAGCACAGGGACTCCACTCTGCCTTCCTCCTTTTTTCTCCTCTCTCTCTTTTTTTTCGTCTTTTCCTCGTCTTCTTCGGACACTTCACCTCCGCTCCACGGCCTCCTCAACCCTTCTGCTCCAGCTTTGGTGTTATGTTTTATTTCTCTGGAGAAAGGACTGTCTTCTTCTTCATGTCGAACCTGGTTTTCCCCCAACTCCATCTCTATCTGAGATGGGAGGCGCTCTGCTTTACATTTTTTTTTTCACTTCCTGCAGCAGCCCTGGAGACGAGCACTGACACCCTTAGAGGTTGGAGGTTTTAATGACGTCACACTGAGAATCCTCACTTATCTGTGTTTTTGAAGAACAAAAAGTGTGTGTGCGCTGTCTGTTACTTATCAACACTCAAAATTAGCAAGCATGACTCACTGCAGGTGAAGGTGTGACCATCCATTGCCGGCAGGCCGTAGCCACAGAGGACTGCTGTATTTTCTCAAAGCATAAAGGGTGATGTGACCAAGGTTGTAAAGTGAGATTCACCATATTCATAGGGTACCAATTTACCTCTGGCTTCGTTCTCATCGAGGGAAGCTTGAATGCTGTAATTATTTTCCACTGTCATGTTTGAGAGAGAAAGTCATACACTGTAAACAGAGGGTTTATAAGGATGCTTTCACAGCTGGATGGTTTGGAGAAGCTCTGAAACAGGGGGTGTTTCTCCTCCTTTGTCCGTTTGGACAAATGTGAACACTGCAATCACACTCTGTTGTGGAACAAAACAAGCGAGCCGACATCGCCTAAGAGGTGGTCTTTCAAAGGTGTGCACAGTTAAACAGAAATGTAACTGTGTTAACCATTAGCAAAGACCTGGATATCAGTTAATCACTTACTCCCATTATTAATGAACTGAAGTTAACATTGACATTACAGTACTCTCGGACCATGTGACCATTTCAAAACTAAACCAACACAGAAGCCACAATCTACGCATCTGTCAGACCACCAACGAAAACAAGATTTATTTGTCTTACCGTCTGAAGGTCGACTGTAGCTTCTCTTGCGGTCATAATATTCCAACAACAACGATCCTGCTGCATCAAAACAGTCCCTACAATCCAAATCCAGAAAAAGATTGAATCCAAACACATTACATCCATAAAGATGAACAGATTGCTGACGAAAATGTATTATCTCTGTACTAATCCATGAAGCTTTCGATTGACATTGATCGAATCCTAACGTTTTAATGTTCAGACATGTTTATAAAACTTGGAACCTTCAACACAGAATTCAAACGTAAAACCAGCTCGGGTTGCTTTACGATACCAGATTTGTAAGCACCATATCATACCTGTTGGGATACCACAGGGAGAAAAAAACAAGTCCTTGATATCTGATATTGGGTTACTTCTTGTTTATAATTACCAAAACAATGCAAACTGTACAAAAACATAAATCAACGTTTCAGTGCTGAAGGGTTGCCAATGTATGTATGCAATCTAGACAGCGCTGTCTCTCTCTTCCTCACATAGTTAAAAATATGATTGAGGATCTGACGTTTACAAAATGAAAGATTCTTTACTTCTCGATACTACGGATAATTAAAATCACAGAGAGATTGCATGGTTTTCAAACACATAGTCTCACAAAGTACCGGACAATGTTGACAACTTTACTAGCAGCTTCTGAAGCCACAATGAGCTCCAGGTCACTGAGAAATGGCCGCCATGTGAATATGATGAATTTCAAAGAGATGAAATTGTTACTCTTGCTCTTTTTTGTGTTTATCTCTCTTTTATTCCCACAATGACTCTCTTCACAGGCAATAATATGCTCTCTGTGGAATGTAGGATTGCATAAACCCTTGTGAATTTGCATAATGACAAGCATGCAAACACAAGAGGGCGGTGTTGCACTTTTTTGTAAAATCCCACTCACAGGTACAAGGAAGAAAAACAAAGCTTAAAGTCCCAGAGCAGTCTTAAGACTTGTATGTTTGTTTTAAGATCAGATCACAGCAGTTTGTTGGGAGGGGGGGGTTCAAATCAGCACCACCTTTTTGTCCGTCCCATGGTGCCTAAAACAGCAGATCTGAATCTGCTCAGTAACATTACCTGTTGAGTTTATTTATTTCTAATAACAGAACGCCCCTTCCTCCTCTTCTTCCTCCTCCTCCTCCTCCTCCTCCCCACTTGTCCTGGATCAGAGAGACTCCTGGAGACAAAGGCCGCTGTCATGGAGGGAAGGTGTAGTTGATATTTTAGTGTATCAGCCTATATTAGGCGTAGCCCGCGGTTGAATCATGTCTCCTTAAAGGTTCGGTTTGTTTGTATGTAAATGTGTAAATATGATCAATCTCCACTTTGTACATACTCCCTTTGACATGTGTGAGTGTTTTACACTTCCACCAAAACACACAGCATTATTTTTGTTTTTTTGTTTTTTAGAGTGAACCTTCACCGAGTCGAGTGAATTTGAAAAACTCTCACTGTTTACAGTTTCATCAACGCCATTGCCTGCTTCACATGTACGCATTTTTTCGATTCTTTCGGTGTGATCTCATGTGTAAGATAAGTTTTTCCATCTTCATCGTTAACTGAAAATTAATTCATTGTCTCATAAAGATACTCACGACGACACAGTGGAAACTATGTATATGGATATTTTTGATACACTTGTCATTTTTCTCAACACGTGTGAACACTGGTTAATGTTTCTGTTGCCTTTTTGCTGATGTTTTGATTGGTTGTGTGATTGCACTAACGATGTAAGCTGAGCTGCAGACACATGCCTGAGTAAGTCTGCACACTCTCCACGGACAGGTCTTTGGACAAAAGGCCTTTAAAGACTACAAATACCACAAGCACCACCCCTCAGTTCGTCTTATATTTGATACAAACAGACCACATTCACTCGTTCTGGTTTACGCTTCATCTTTTGTACATATTCTGCTCATGGTCGACTTGTTCTTAGCTTTCTAGTGATGTGTCGTCATTGTGTCGGGGGGAGGGGGGGAGTGGGAATGATGGATATTCCAATATAATAGGAAAGGAGTTTCACAGCTGATGGCACCAATCAAGCAGTTTTGACCACACCGTTTTGTTTTGATTTTGTTCTTCTTTCCTGCAGTATGTTCGATTTGTTAAGTTTTGCTATTAAAACAATTGTGTGTCCTCATCAGGGAGCGTTGTGCACTCAACCTGCATACTGGAATAAATCACTCCCATAACTTGTATGTGTTTTGGTTTTGATTTGTCTGCATATCATCATATTCAACATCAAGACTTTAAGCTTCTGGTGTAGTACAGGGGTGGGTCAGTCGATCGTCTATCAACTGGAAGGCCGGGGGTTCGATCCCCAGCTCCTGCAGCAACATGTCTGATGTGTCCTTGGGCAAGACACTTAACCCCAAGTTGCTCTCGCTGCCTCGTCAGCGGCATATGAATGTGTACGAATGGGATTAGTCATTACTGATGTTCTCTTACATAGCAGCCTCTACCATCAGTGTGTGAATGTGTAGGTGTGACCTGCGGTGTTAAAGCGCTTGAGTGGACTAGAAAAGCGCTTTACAAGCTCAAGTTTATTTACTATTTACAGACTCACGTTCAAAACTGAAACCAGCAATTTAAGCAATAAGGGAAGACAACATGTGTGCTTTGATGAATCAAAATGTTTGTCTGTTACTTAGGGCGACTTGCAAAGTGCACTTGCAATCTTCTTCTACAATCACTACACTGAGTAAATAGAGGCATTTTGACTGTATCCTCAGCTCTAGTGAGAGAGCCTGAAGATAGCCAGACTGCTTCACTTAGTTTAGTTCGTTTTATCTTTCACAATATGAATAAACAACACCAACACAGATCAATGTCAGTGACAGGAAGGAGCTACAGTGAAGCCTAGCCTCCTGGCAAACAGCTAAAATGGGCCCACAGGTCAGTTAAGTTAGCCACACCCCAAATTATGCAATTTTTTTCATAACTCTAATTCGAAAAAAATCATCAAAACGGTACAGTTTTAAAAAGTAATTAACCCCATGTAGTTTTAGTATGAAGAAAAAAGTCATAACGTCAGGAATACAGTTAAAATACAATTTAAAGTAAAAGGTCCAAATGTTGAGAAAAAAGTCAAAATGTCTAGATAATTTTCAGAATAAAGTTGAAATACTGATTTTAAAAAAGTAGAGATTTAGAGAAGAAATTTGAATGTCAAGATTTCAAAAAGAAAGAGTCAAAAAGAAATTATTTCAGCTTAATTCTCAACATTTTTACTTTATTCTTGAAATTGGATTTAAAACAATGTTTTTATATATATGGACTTCTTTCTAGACATTTTGACTTAGTTTTCCAATTTCGTCTTTTATTTTCTAAGTGCATAGTGAAAAAAACTAATTATTTATTTGGCCCTTATCCTCTACCTTGAAATCAACGGCTGAAGGTGTAGAAGAGTAAATGCTCTTGAACAATCCGACAGAGACTATGGCTTGTGAATTGAGGATCTGTTTATTTCTCTTGCACTGTAGTTGTATGTGCATTGCTTTTGAACTGATGGGGATTGCACATTTCATATTCCTGGTGGTGACTTTATTGTGATGTGCTCTGTAGCAGTATTCTAATAACTATTTTAAAACTCTCTGTGGCTGTGCAGTGCTTTTTGAATAATCCAAGTTTTATAATATGCCCTGATGCTGTTTGCATATATTCTAAAGCAGTGGTTCTCAACTGGTCGAACCTCATAATGTCATGTTCTGGGGAAAGCATTGTGAAATGCACTCTGGATTTATATTCTTGTGATGTCATCTTTTTTTTGCACTGCAGCTCTGTGCTTTCTCTGCTGAGGTTATTGCTATAATATGCACTGAGGCTGTGTGCAGTGAGCTTTCCAATTTCTGTTGTTGCATTGTAGTTGTGCCGTTATCATTTTTTTTGGCGGACATGTTTTACTCTTTCCGTATTTAAGGTGTGTCATATTTTCTTTGCACTTTCAAACTGAAGCTGTGTGCTTCTCATACTCTGGAGACCTCATTGTTGTAGGCTGTCTGTGGCTGTAGCCTGTGTGCATTGCTATTTGCATACTACAAAGTTTTTTTTTAAATGCATTGTAGCTGTGCTTTCTTCTTATTGGCTGACCTGTTGTATTATTGTTTACTGTGCAGTTGATGTATTTTTGCTAAATGCACCAATATCTGAGTATTTAAGTAGGAAAAAGACTTAAGTCCGCACACCAGAAGCTGCTCTAATGAAATGAAATTTAATGGAAATATCACCTCATGTAATGATTCGGCCCTCGCCCTTCATCAGACATGAACAAGTGAATAGACACACCACATATACAACCCCTGAGGTCACCTGACAGGTCGTGTCATACAAAACCAGGAAAAATATATAATATAAACTATGCAAGACATTCTTATTGAAGGTCCACATACCTATGGATAGATAATCCAAATACATAAAAATACATGAATACACAACTCCAACAGGAAAAAGCCTGTAGTGACTGGAGGATTACCATAACAACTTGAATTACATGACTCTAAACATCAGGAGAAACTGTCATAATGACATGTAAAACAAGGAGAGAACGATATAATAGAGGCGGCTGTATAATATAGAAAAAGTGATAGAGACGGATGAAGAAATCTAAAAACAATTATAGCACAGCAATGTGCCACACAAGTCTAGAGATAAATGTAATAAGTTATAAAATAAAACGCCAAAAGCAACACAATAAAAGAATGAAAAACTATCATATATAATATGTTAATAGATAAAACTAAATGAGATAACATGAGATTCAGTTAAAAGCCAGACCAAAAAGGTAGGTCTTGAGTTATAGTTACGGATATTAGATCAGATCTGTCCCATCTCTAATTACAGATAGACTATACAGCTATATTTCACTTTCACAGTTCAGTCTTTTCTCTTTTTTTCTTCTTCTTAGACATTTTCCTCTCCTTGTGGAAAACTTTCCCATCAGGCTGCTCTCTCCACTTCAGGGTGACTCCACTCAGTCCATTCTTCTTCAGCCGGTCCTGGAGCTGTGATACACAAATGGAAACCCTTTGTAAACATTCACTTAAATCTGCATTTTCTAGTTGGAATGTAGTATTAGTTTGACCTCGTACCTACAGGTTAACAAGATACAAACGTCAAACTAACAAAATATTCAAATGAATAAGACTTAAACTAAAAAATGCACAAAGTTAGAAGAAACACCTGAAATTCAAATGTCTAAATGTCTTTGAGGACTCACCTTGTTCAGGATGTCTGCTTTGACAGCAGGGTCATTTAGATCCATAGAGGAGTTCTCTGGCTTCATCCTCAGCTTTATCACCTGCCTCTTTACTACTGCACATGAACAGAGAAGAAAAACGTCACCCTCATGATGTGTTATATTAGCTTGACTAGCTAAAACAGGGGCCTGCATAAAAGAAACGGTATCGTTTTATCTCATGAATTGAAAACACCTTTTAAAGTCACGGGGGCAAATGTGTGGAGCTCCTCTGTAACTTGTTTTCTATGTATGTTTGTATTTTTTTCTGCTTGTATCCCTGAGAAATAAATACATTTCTTTACAGTTTGACACCAGTAATTATAAAGACAATCGGTAGGATCTACGAGCAATGTGTAACTCTGACACCTAGTGTTTAAAATGGGTACTGCAGTTCAAATTCATAACTACATTCAGGGAGAGCTGTCTAACCCCCCCCCCCCCCCGACTCCAATCTAGAGTCAATGCTCACGCAGGTCACCATGTGGTGGACACTGTAGCTTCAGTGTTTATCCAGCTCTGCATCGGTCTGTAAACCTTTCTGTGTTCTAACCTCTCTCCATTTTTCAAAAGCATCTCCAATATTGATCCTAGTTTGAGCACGTTTCTGCTCTTGGAGCTTATTAGAAACATGCAGAGGCTTTTTAGGTCGGGTACAATCACTTCTATCTGAACCTGTTGGTTTGCTCTTTGCCTGCTAACTGTGGGGTGAGTGGCAAAACGGCCGTGTGGGGGTGCCTGAAAACTGCCTACTTCTCTGGTCCATACAAATCCAGATCAGTCAGGACCAGAATCTAAAGTTAGAAGGAGGACAGCACTTCAACATAACATGTTTCCTTAATGTATGAAAATATAACAAGGTCACTTTTTAATTTAATTCAGTAAATATCTTACATATTGGACATGTCAGTACAGTTTAATTAATTGAATTGGTTATTCTCATGAAATGCTTAAATCTCACTCCTCCACTGAAGGTCAGTTTCACTCACCAGATGAACGGACGCTGTAGCACACAAATGGACATTTAGTTTCACAGTTTAATAACCACCATCTTCCTGAATTCTCCAAATCTGCTGCTCCACATACTTCACTCATGGGGTGTAATGTGTATCCATATCCATAACTGAACCACCTGAACGATGAGCCACTCCCATCAGACCAGTAAGTGTCAGGATCCCAGTACAATCCAATCCATGAATAAGTGTATTCAGGAACCAAGCTCTGGATGTTCTGGTTCTCACTGTGGTTCTTCACAGTGGCAAGATCTATGAAGTTCTCCCTGCAGAACCTCTGAGCACTGGACCAATTCTTTTTAACACTGACATAAACAAATTCAGGATTCTGTTGTGATCCTGCAGTTAGAGAGAGTAAAAAAAGAGAATAATATTTTCCACAAAAAACTTTAAATAACTTTATAGAGCTATATCTTGCATTATCCTTGCCTCTGTAGCAAATGAATGATTCAGCATTAATGCAGTCATGTCCATACCATTCCCCATTGTGAAAAAGGACGTAGCATTTAAAATCGTAATTAATAATCCGATTATTATTTCTCCAGTTCCTATATTCAGCTCCACTGTTTGTGTAGTTGTCTGGCCACTTCCAGAGTTTTCTGTACACACCGATCCAGACCTCTAAGTTAATGCCAGAAGATAAAACAGTCTTGTTCAGTTGTTTCATTTCTTCTGGGGTTTCAACAGTGGCCAGGTCTGTGTACTTCTCTCTGCAGTAGGTCTGAGCTTCAGTCCAGTTCTTAGGATCTGCTACGTAGTGGTACTGAAGAGAAAGGCATGAGGAGATGTTCCAGCCTGTGAGGAGAACACAGACGATTTTCTCCAGTGATAGTGGATCGTATACATTTTTCATCTTTCTCATTCACATACATTTTTTGTTGTTTAAATGGCCCTCTACTTATTTCAGAATCTGGACAATTGCCTGCCTAATAAGTGGAAGTCCTTGAAAATGGCACTAAAATCCATACATTCAAATAATTCATTTTCAAACTAACCCATATTTTTTAAGGATAAAATGTGACCAATCTTAAAATAGTGGGTATCATGAGAAATTAACAATAGAGAATTTTCTCACCTGAGAGACACAAGACCCCCAGCAAGGTCCTCCCCATCATGGTGGTGCTCTGTTGACTGTAGGTGGCACAGAAAACTATCTCCACTAATATCACTGAGAACATTAAGCAATTCTAGGGAACCTTACATCCAGCTCCTCCTCTCTGTTAATGAGACAGTCCAAAGGTCTGTAACAATATCAAATATCAATGCAATATCAACATTTGAATTCCACTCTGTTTCTTCCTGCCTTTTAAAGGGACAGTTATTGACAGGGTGTAAAATAACTTCAACACATGATGCTGTCTGTACTTTTTTTTATTTAAACCATGTTTACTTTTCTGTCCTCATAAGGCTGATGGATAAACCAAATTTATCACAACACAACAAACGACAACCAGTCCAGTCATTGTTTTTGAATATTCAAACGAACTCTAGGGTAAGCATAGAGTTATCTGGCAGGATGTATATAAATGTACGTCCAAATTTGACTTTGAGGTGAGCAATGTTGGAAAAACAAATTCATAATTTGGACATCCAGGACACAGATGCTGTGCCCTTACATGTACAGCATGCTCACACAGATTTTGAGAAAAGCACAAGTTACATTTCCATACACATCTTCAGTGATGTTCTTGGAATAATCAAGGTCAAGGTCAAGGTTTCTTTATTCGTCTCCCTAGGGAGAAATTTGTCTCGGATGCTGGGAAATTGCTGCATGGACAATACATCGAAAACAATATAAAAACAGTAATTACAAATGTGTAAAAAACATTTAGCTTATCCGTGCTACAGTTCACCCAAGTGTCTGCTTACGTATCCATACACATACGCACACACACACACTCACTCCTACAATCACAGGCGCATGCACATGCACACTGCACATGTACACATGCCACTCCAGACGGTTTCATACATATATACATGGCAACAGTTACCGGTACAATGGGGGCCTCCTGGTTTTCCGTTCGTCCTCTATTTTTTTGCTCATTAATGAGCTTAACTGAAAAAGGGACTAGTGAGTTTTTGAAGCAGTTGTGTTTGCACAGAGGAACCCTGTACCTTCTCCCTGAGTTCAGCAAAACATATTCGGAGTGCAATACACGGGAAGTGTCCGATAAGATGCCGTTGGCCTGTGTGATTGTGGCCTGCTCAAAAAGATCCTGGGGGGTAAGAGGGGCACACATTCCCATGATCTTCCCTGCTGTCTTAACCAGGCTGAGGATCTGAGCTTTAGATTTTACTGTTAAAACACCAAACCAGCTGGTGATGCCATACCGTAAAATGGACTCTATTGTTGCTCTGTAAAATATGAACATAATGTTTTTACATACACCAAACACTCTAAGTATCCTGAGAAAATGGAGGCGCTAATGGATTTTGGCACACACGCTTGCCACCTGTGTGTGCCAGCTAAAATCATTGTCAATATGCACCCCAGGTATTTGTATGAGGTGACCTGTTCAACCATGAATGGCCACAGGGCTCCGGTTTCCGACTGATCTGGGGTCCAGCAACATCTCAACAGTTTTACGAGTGTTTGTATACAGTTGATCAGCATCACACCAGTCCACAAAACTGTCCACAGCAGCTCTGTGTCTACTTGGGTTCTAATTATTTGTGAGTAGACTGAGGATGACAGTATCATCTGAGAATTTCATGACATATTTGTTTGGCTGGGTGCTAACACAGTTATTAGTATACAGAGTAAACAAGAAGGGTGAACTAACACACCCCTGTGGGGCCCCCGTGCTGCTTACGGCTGTTACGGAGACAACAGAATTAAATCTCACTTGTTGTGGCCTGTTTGAAAGAAAGGAGTAGTACAACTTGATTAAAAAAGGGTTCACATCTAGCTCAACTAGTTTTTTAAGAAGAAGGCTGGATTGAGTTAAAAGCTGAGCTAAAATCAATGAAAAGCATTCTGGCATATGCAGCAGGGCTTTCGAGGTGCTTCAGGACAAGATGCATTATTGTTGAGATGGCGTCACTTGTGCTACGGTTTTTTGTGTAAGCGAATTGGTAGGGGTCCAGGGATGGCTCCACCTCCGTGCGTAGCTCCTCTGTTATGAGTCTTTCCAGTGATTTCATAACATTTGAGGTGGTAATCAGGTGTTTCAGGTCTTTTAGCATCATACACCATCATTGAGGTCTGACCCAAGTGAGGTTGATCAGACCCCGGCTAGCTACTGTCTCATGGCTCTCCTCTTGAGGCCTTCTCTTCCTCATTGGTCGTAGTGCCTATGGCTCTCTGCTTCCTCTTTTAATGCCCGAGCAGGTAGGCTCTGGCCAGAGATCCAACCACCTCCATCATGTTCAAATGCCTCTTCCAAGCAATCTACCCACAGGACTGTGAGCTCCAGCAGCACAGCTTGCTTGGTGGACTCTGATACAAGGACTATGTCCTGGTTGCAAGGTTCTGGTTGTGATATGGCTGGGGAACCTCTGCTGTGGTTTAAGGTCCAACAACAGTTTCCAGTCTCTTGCTGAGGTCAGCTTGCCTACAGGTGTTCTTTGAGCTGGATTTGGCGGCTCTCCTGTGGGTCTTAGAGAATAGGGGCCTTTTCATCCACTCTACTCTTCCACTGATGACTTCAGCTATGGTCTTCAGACCCTGAGCATGCCACCATTGGTACCCTCCCTCTCAAAGTGCCTTTGTACAATATTTGTTTATTGAGCTATTTAGTATGTAGCCAATGGAAGTGTTATCAGAGAGACCAAAGTGGACATGTGCCATAATTTGGTGTCTTTCTTTAATTCAATCACTTGGTAGAACAAAAAATGAATCTATAACTGTAAGTCCCACTAGAAGGCTTTATTGGAGAAATGACTAAATTATGCTGTAATCATAAAACAATGGACTTGAGATGCTCCAGTCTATTTATGAAACCAGGAAACATTTAAAAGGCACGATGTTGGGTCAGTTATCATTAAGAAAAAGTTTTATAACAGCTCCCGTTTAATGATTCATATAACATTAATAAAAAATGTACTTTATATTTTACTCCATTTTAGTCTACTGATAGTTTTTCTACCTTTCTGTTAATGACAAATTGAGTATATCGTTGGTTCAGTGTTAGGTGGGGGGTGTTTCTTCTGTAAATGTTTAACGATGAAACCGTAAAACAGACTGTTGGTTATTTTGGATTTATTTGGCAGAGGTCAAACAGAACAGCAACAGGGTACAAATAGCTGACAAACTTTTCATTTTAACAGTCTTGCTTATAGTGGAGTGCAAGAAGATCTAAGAAGATCTTAGATCGTGAAGGATTGTAATGTGTTGACGATCTGCCAGAGAGATCGTAGAACCAGGGTTAATGTGTTTATTCTATCATGCTGCAGTTTATACTCCCACACAGACATGTCTCCCCCTCCCCTTTGTTTTCAAATTTTTCCAAACCATCACTGCGTGAGAAACAGTTACCTAATCTACATAGTTTACACAGTTATGGTTTGCATCTCGGATAACGACACAACAAACTCTTTCAACAAGCCCGAGAGATGTTATCAGTCTGCTGAGAGTCAGACAGAGCGGAGCTCAGACAGACAGTCAGTGATGGGAGATATTAACGCGTTGTTTAAAATGTTGCTGCCTGTGTTTTTCTGCTCTCTCTCTCTCTCTCTCTCTCTCTCTGGGTTTTTAGAAGTTACTAACAAGCCTCTCCACCTTAAGCTCACCTGTTGTGAAGAGAAATCCTAGGATATAGGCCTACAACATTATGAAACGGAGGGAGTTGATCATATAAGCGAGGTCCGGACCTCGGTTGTTAAAAATATATATATTTTGAACAGTACAATAAATTATTTCCCTGTAATGATTCCCATGCATGCTGCTTGAAGTGATGTCAGTCAGCAGCTCTTTCTCCTCTCCTTCAGTGTGCAACAGGCAGGTGAGCATGAGTAACCATGGTGACTGTCTGTTATGTGTAAGTGAGTGAGAGAGGACGACACATGTCAAGTTTGTTAATAAAGCACATTTACAAAATTCTCAACTTGACCAAAGTGCTATAAAACCAAGGTAGAGAAAGAAATGAAAATAAAATCCATATTAAAGAAGAAGAGTACCCACAAAGAAATATGAAACCCCAACAAAATGAAATGTGAGAATAAAACAAGAGCAAAGATTAAATCCATAAACAGAATAATTGGTCAGGCCATTGGTTCGTTTGTGTATCACATTTACAGATCTGATCAGACTGTTGTCGTATTCAGTTCACAGAGCACCACGATGGAGAAGTTCTGGCTGGGTCTCTTGTGTCTCTCAGGTCAGTAAACTCTGTTTAATTATAACTGCTTATTTTGTTACAATCCACAATGTCTTCAGTAATTAAGTGTTTTAAGGGGTTGTCTTTATGATTATATTGGTTGGTCTGAAAAAAAATGTTAACCTTAAAAATTCAATAAAAAGCAATATAAATAAATCACTGAGTGGCTTTACTTGCCAGATGTGGTTTAATTTTTTTTAACTATAAATGTTGGCTACAAGAAGCCAGTGTACATATTATTTTAGTTTGACAAGTTTATCTCCACATAAACAGAGAAACTTTGCACATTTATAGTTGTGGTAAAGCAGCTTTATATCTGTCTATTTACTCTTTACTGTATGTGTGTTCTCCTCACAGGCTGGAACATCTCCTCATGCCTTCCCTCTCAGTACCACTATGTAGCTGAGCCTATGACTTGGACTGAAGCTCAGACCTACTGCAGAGAGACGTACACAGACCTTGCCACTGTTGAAAACATTGAAGAAATGGATCAACTTCTCTCCACAGTTCCATCTCTGCTTGATAAACATTTTGTCTGGATCGGCCTGTACAGTAAAATCGAGTGGAAATGGTCAGACGGCTACACAGAGAGTGGGGCTGATTATAGGAACTGGCACCCTGGAAAAGAACCTGACTTTCACGGAGGTCAATTCTGTGCTCAAACTGGAGATAGTGGAACATTTTGGGATGACTTCTGCTCTTACAGATATCATTTTATCTGTTACACAGGTAAGAGAGCAAGAAACAAGGGGCATGTCCAGGGTGTTTTGCTTTGATTGGCCCAACTTGGGCGCTGATTTATGAAGGAGTGGAATTAAGTTTTAGTGCACGCACACAGAAATAATAGGGTCGGTAATCTTCTGGTTAAAACATATACAGTCCATCAAAACTTTGATAGAGGACATACTGGCTGCTGCGTTGTTGTCAGAGAAGCCAGCACTTCAACATAGCATGTTTCCTTAAGAGGAGATATTGTGGAGATTGTAAGGTCATACAAATACTTGGGCACATTTTTGGACGACCAACTCAAATTTGATGTCAACACTGAGGCTATTGTAAAGACGGGGCAACAGAGAATTCACCTTTTAAGGAAACTGAACTCAGTCAGTCCTGTAATACTTGCTTTTACCAGTCTTTTATTGAGAGTCTCCTTTGTTTTTCTTTTATCTGTTGGTTTCACAAGCTCTCAGTTAAAGACAGAAACAGCTTTACAGGAATTGTTAAAATCTGTTCTAAGATAATCGACGTGAAACAGAGAGATTTAAATTCCTTATGTACCAGCAGATCCTCAGAAAGGCTGAGAGTATTTTAGCCTCTTCTGGTCACGCAATCTTTAGAGAATTTTGTCTGCTGCCATCACGTCTGCGTTATGTTTTACCTGCCTGTAAAACTGACCGCTACTCAAAATCGTTCATCCCCTCTGCGATCAGATTACTGAATGCTCCTTAACAATTTTATCTTTTGGCGCCACAGATCTTCTTTTTTCTTTTATTTATTCTTTTATTTGAATGATCACTCTAGTGTGTTTTCATTTCGTCTTCAGTCTGGCTGACTTTTAATCAGTCTGTCCAATATCAGTGTCTCCTTTATCTATGTTTTAACTCCTTGTGTAAGCTAATCTGTTGCTTGTACATCAACTTGTCTTTGTTCGTGTTTCTTTGTCATGTGTACGAGCTGCTCCACACCAATTGCCTCAAGAGGGATTAATAAAGTTGTTTGAATTGAATTGAATTGAATTAATGTCTGATCATATAGTAAGGTCATTTAACGATTTAATTCATTATATATCTCACATATCTTTCTTTCAAAGAGGTTTAGTGAACATTTTACTTGGATTAATCATTTCCTTTTTTTTCTAACTCTAACTGCAGGGACACAACAGGATCCTGAGTTTGTCTTTGTCAATGAAATCATGTCTTGGTCCGATGCTCAGAAGCACTGCAGGGAGAACTTCATAGACCTGGCCACTGTGAGGAACTTCAATGACACCGAGAAGATCCTGAGCTGGGTGCAAAAAGGAGACTGGGTATGGATTGGTTTATACAGAGATCCTGACATTAACTGGTCTAATGGGAGTCCCTCCACATACACATACTGGAAAGGCAGTTCAACTCCATTAGGCTCCATGAGCGTGGTTTGTGGAGCTGCGGAGATGCCGACATCAGGAAAATGGATTTTGTCTGACTGCGAAACTAAACTCCCGTTCGTTTGCTACAGCTCTCCATGTAAGTGATAAACTGACTTTCACTTGAACAAAGAGATTGTAGAATTATCTGATTATAATTTATGCTACACTGTCATTAATTGTAATGAAACAGTAACTCAACAGCACAGTTTCTTCTTTATTTCTGCATGACAGCAACACAGCAGGTGATAAAGCTCAGGATGAAGCCAGAGGACTCCACTGTGGATCTGAATGACCCTGCTGTGAAAGCAGACATACTGAAAAAGGTGAGTCTCCAAACGTTTTTTAGTAAACTTGAATTGCTTGACCAAGTGAGTGATGGGGGAATTTCTGTCTTCATTTGTGTGTTTGTTTGTTTGACTGTGTTTCTATCCTGTTAGCCTGCCAGGTGAAACTAATGCAAGCTCCCAGCAACAATACAGATTTAAGAACATGTTTAGAAATTGTTTCCATATGTATCTTTCAGCTCCAGAACAGGCTGAAGGAGAAAGGACTGAGTGGAGTCACCCTGAAGTGGAAAGAGCAGCCTGATGGGAAAGTTTTCTACAAGGAAGAAAAATGTTCTCAGAAGAAAAACCATGAAAACTTTAAGCTCTGCACATGAAATGTACCCGTGTTTAGCTGCACAGTAATGTGTGTTATCAATGTTGGATGATGATTCTATCTGAGACATGCATTACAATCAGTGACTAAGGCATTCAGTGTGATAAATAATTATTTAAAAAGTGACTTTACATTTTTTTAAGTTTGTGACCCCTTAAGTGACCCCTGAAATGTTTTTGTTCCTGTTGCTGGGAAATTAGCCCTTATCAATATCAGCGTTAGTGTGTCATTAATTTGTATTGCCATGAATAGATATACCTGTGTCGTGGATTTTTTTGCGATTAAATGAAGATCTCAAGTCAAAGATTTGTCTTTGTGTATTTTATTGCTCGAGCATAAAAGGGTTCTTTTGCAAAAGGGGGAAACTCATGCAGGAGTGACAATCAGCACAAATGCATAGCAGAGTCCCGCTCGGGAGCGGTTACATCAAGACATTTATACCAGACGGTGCAAAGCAGGGCACTCTCATAGGTCGACATGGGTCGACCAATGTCGACCTATGTCGACCTGTGGCACTCTCATTGGTAGACTCAGGTGGACAGGTGATGTAATCTGCCTAGAGAATAGTTTCATGACACCTTATAAGGTGACGGTTGCTGGTCATTCAAATCAGACAACGTTTATGGTTCATGTTCCGGTCATTCAAATCAGGTGACAGTTATGCAAATAGGGTGTCGTACAAGCCAGATGTGTCACCTGTTGAACATATATTTTTTTCCATTACACCTGCTTACAGTTACCAATGGGGGAAAGGGGATACAGGATCGATTATAATCTGGATCTGTTATAATCTGTGTTCTTAAAAAACTGTGTAATGTTATAAGATTTGTGTTTGTTTAGAAGACTGTTTACTTTAAAGTGAATCTCTGTCTTGCATGAGGAGGAGAGACGGTAAATGAACAGCTGTTAGATAGTACACTCATCTTGACACAATGCTCTGATTTATGTTGTGACATGCTTTTTAGCTGACATCTGTCTCTGGAATTTGGGGATGTTGTGTAAGAGGGAGGCACCAAGCAGGTAAACATGAGGAGAGGCTTGTTGTCCATGTGCCGGGACATTAAAGACAGGGCACTTTTTAAGATTCTGGTTGAAACTGTCTTTAGGTCCTGACAGAAATTTTAATTTCATGTGATCTGAAAAAGGAACTAAGAAAATCCGGCATCATCCCATATCGGTCGGCCCCTACTTACTATCATTCTGTGACATAGGACTTCTTTTTTTTTTATATCAGAGTTCAAGTATGTGGTAGAATTAATTAAAAGCTACTTAAAATAAGATGGTTGATCACATGATAACATTTTCTATAACACAGTTCTGTTTCAAATACATGCATCACTTAGACACCAAAATATATATTTACACAGTTCCACCTTCAGGTAAAAATGTAAATCTTCATTTGTAGACTTGTCATCTGTTCCATTGTGTAGACCTGTTGACGTCTTTGCATCCACTGAGCTATTGTTGGAGGTTTTGGTCTTTTGCCGTTTTTACAAATGGACTCCTGAAAATATGCAGATAATAGTAATTTAAACATTTGTAATGTGTTACAATTTATAAATTCTGGGCTACAATGAAATAGAAATTCTTCACATTAAGTTAAAAAAAAAAAGCCGTAAGAAAATAACGGAATCAATAAAGCCTGCTGGGGATCTTAAAAGAAGCATCTCTGGGACCGGAGGAGGCTGGCTGAATCCCAGCCTGAAATGATCCAAGAAAGAGGAGCGAGTTGTTTCTTTCATAGGTTCAGCCTCAATATCAAGCACAACTGGGCTGCACAAACAGGCTCCCTTCTTCCCTTTAATATTAGACAAAAAGAGATGATTGAAAACCTGAAACGTGTTGCATCAAATGAATAAAGTGTTTGACTAAATGTTGTGTGAGGTGGATTTCTCATCTGAATAGCCCACTTTCCAAACATAAGAATTTAACACTTACATATAGGATGGTCCTGTCTCCGTCTTACAGCCCCCAGAGGACTTGTTTCTAATGTCACATGTAGCCTGGTCTTAGTGCGTATGCTGGGTGAATTTATGAATATGACACATCAGCATGTTATTGATTATCTAAATCTTCGGACATACTGAGAAGTTATGATCTAAAATAATTTTCTGTATGCTTAAAGGGGTCAGCTGTTACACACAAAGTCCAGGTTCATACAGTCAAATAGTTTGGGGTAAAATAGCCGTTCGTGATAAATACTCAGCTCAATTGAAGTTTTAAAAAAAAATATTTCCTCTTTCAGAGGTTTAAAGTTTTATTTAGTTTCCTCTGGAGGGTTTTTTGTGTTACGTTTGAGTTTTAGGGTTTGGACCCCAGAATGCAGAACACGGAAACAAAAGTCAGTCTAAATATGTTTTAATGTAACAAAATAAAAGGCTTAAGGCAGTTGGTGGCAGATATTCCTGTGCCAAGAGAGTGTTTACTGAAATCAGCCTCTCTAGTCACCACCAGATGGCAGCATTGCCTTAATTTTAGAGATTTGGACTGACTGTCTTTTGATTTAATATGTAAAATACCCTTTGTAGTAAATATTTTGACAGACTGTCATCATAAATGCATGTTTTACTAATAGTAATTCATTACTACAAAGTAGAAAGAGATTTATATTTTTGAAGCCTTTTGGAAGATTTTACAGAGGCACACCCAGACATCAAAGTTTGACAGTACGCCGATGCGACGCCCACTTTAAGTCATTGATATGTCAAGGAAACACTGATCAACTCTCAACGCCCTTTTATTTAATATCTTGGTTTCGCACAACTTTAGATCTTCAACTTGTCTAGAACACACTGACACTGAGTTGGCCATGATCGGATGAACAGGGTCTCCAGGAAGTACGCTCAGATAGGAAGCCTGAAAATTCAACATTGGGCCATTATTCATACAATAAAAGAATATGGTGGTTTTCCTGTTGGGTTTTGACAATGGGCACCATGCCATTTTATCAAAGTCCTGACTGGTTAATAAGCAGAAAAAATGTCATGCATGTCGGGGAGTAATCCTCTTGGGGGGGGGGGGCTTTTGAAAAAATACCATGGCAGTGCACCGAGACATCAAAGCTTGACAGTACGCTGCGGCCACGCCCTTTTATGTAGATTCTTGATTTTGCATAATTTTAGATCTTCAACATATCTAGAACACACTGAGACTGAGTTGGTGATGATCGGATGAACAGGGTCTCCAGGAAGTACGCTCAGATAGGAAGCCTGTGAAACGTAAGTTTTGCCATTATTTCAAGAGATGGCGGACTTCCTTTTGGGTTCTGACTATGGTTGCAAGAGGATTTTTTGGAGGTCCTGACATGGTTAATATACATAAAAATTGTCATGCATGTAGGTAAATTAAAACCTCTATGGGGAGGCCTTTTGGAAAGGTTAAAAGGGGCGTGCTGAGACATCAAAGTTTGACAGTACGCCTTGGACAGCCCTTTTATGTACAATTGTGTAGAGCACAAGCTGATATCTTCAACATGTCTAGAACACACTGACACTGAGTTTGTGATGATTGGATGAACAAACTCGGGTGAGTTCTTTCAAATAGGTAACCTATGAAAAACGAGCCAAGTTTTTTTAGGTTAAAAAAATTATGGCGGACTTCCTTTTGGGTTTTGACTACAGGTGCCAGAGGGTTTTATTTAGGGCCTGACATGTTAGATATACAGCTAACGGCTAGGCTGCTATCATCCCCTACGGCTTTCCTGCTCGTCCTGAGAAAACTCTATAAACATTAAGTTAACATTTAACTTTTCTACAACACAGTTAAAACAAATTATATTCAACCCAAATATTTAATTAAAGTCTTAAAACTACACTTTTTTTAATATACAACTATGGTTATTAGTTATTTGTCAGAGCAGTTACTAGACTTTGTCAGTGTTAGCAGAGCAATACATTAGCAAAGTTTTATCCATAGACTGTAAATAAATATGTGAGACATCCAGAAGAAATCAATATTACAAAGCATACAGTTCATGTTACTGTTCTGACAAAAAGAGGAATGTCTGTGTCTTATATTTACTGTTGTCAACAGCGATGTGGGTGAACATGACAATTGAAAAATAATTATTTAGTATTTATTATACGACATTTGTTTTCTATAGAACCCCGTGAAGCATGAAGCGTGAGAGCATTATTACATTTTCTATAACCTGCTGGTTCCACTCCACCACCCTCCAGAACAGAAACCGCCTGCAGAGCACGGTCACAGTCTGCTCTAAGATCATTGGACTACCTGTAAGGACTTTGACATCGATCTATGAGCAACAGACAATCAGGCTAACAGGTCGGATGATGCAGGACCCCTCACACGCTCTCTTCACAGTGTTTGAGTGGCTCTGATGTGGATTCCCGTTGTTGATATGTTTGATGATGAAGAAATTCGCCGTTGAGACTGACTTGCTTTCAAACAAAATTGTTTATTAACAAGATACAGAATCACTGAACACGTCTGCTCAGGAGAGACAAGAAGCCAATACCGATCTCTCCCGAACATACACTGAGAATGCTATTTATACACAATGTCACAGGACACATGAGGACATCTGTTTGTTTTTTAGGACAACCCCTATTACTTCAACAGCAGGGGCCTCTGCAATTATATGTATGTCATAAACTTAAAGGCCAACACAGGTCACAGGTACAATCTCCTGTCTAGATGTCCCTGGGAAACCCTCTGGGCATAAGGGTCCATTTGTTCACATTCCACTGTGGGGGATCCTAGCTTTGCTCTAAGCATTTCCTGACACTGATAACTCATCCTGCGAACAACACCTCTAAACAACCATTCCACTGAAGGAAACCCCTTTAACAGATTTGTGCAGTATACACTTAAAGATCACTATAATATCTCTGTCCTAGATATTTAAGACACTTCAGCTCCCTGCAGGACGTTGGCTTCGCTGTCCCTGCCAGGACACAGAGGAGAAGAGCAACCTTTGTTCCCAGGGCTGTCCAACTCCTCAACTCCTAACACCCCCCCCCCCCCCCCCCCCCCCCCCCCACCAACACCTCTCACCCATGCAGACTCTCAGCTGTGAACTTTGTTTTTTTACTTCCTTCCATTTGCCATGCACCTTAACTGCCTCTGCTTTATCTGGTCTCATGCACTACATCACTTTATTCTATCCTTTCTATTTCAGTATTCATACAGTTCTGGTTACTTTATTCCTGTTGTTTCTTATCCATCATTGCACTACGGTCACTTTATTTATCTCATTTTTACCTTTACAGCTACGGTCACTTTATTTATCTCATTTTTACCTTTACAGCTACGGTCACTTTATTTATCTCATTTTTACCTTTACAGTTATATTGTATATATTTGTTCTGTTGTTCCATTATTCACCATGCACCTTAATAACTTATCATTTAGTATTTGCCTACTTGCACATAGCTCTGTATATATATATTTATTTCTCGTTTACTGCACATAGTTCTGTTTACATCTGGTCACTACTGCACATAGTTATGGTTACATTTGTTTACATCTGTTAGTCCAATCACTGTCCACTTATATCTATTCTTTTATATTTTGTATTTTTAAGTTAAGTTTAAGCTTTAAGTTGTATTTAAATTGACACTTTATATTTAGGTTAAAATGTTTCGTACTTGCACTGTTGTTAATTTACTGCTTACAAATAAAGTTTTTTGAATTGAATTGAATGTGAAGTCATGGAGTCTGTGGCCAGTGTCAGCTTCACACCAAAAACTTTAAGTATTAGAAAAAATTGTGTTTAAGACTGGCATCTATTATTATGAGTTGCAGCTACCTTGTTCAATATTATTCCTGCAGATGTGGCTAATAACAAAAAAACACCCTGAGCTGTCACATGTAGTTAACTGTACATTTTGTCTTGTCTGAGGCATTAATTGAACACCTTTGTATTTCTCCTATAGACACAGTGTGGATTATTGGCGTCTTGTCCGTCGAGCTGCCCAGAGAGCTGCAGAGACAGAGGAAGAAACCTGAGCCTCAACAATATCTGCATTTGTTAGTTCTTCTGGGGTGGACTTCGGTTGCTTCTCTTCAACAGCTCACTGCGAGGGAGGTCTCCCCCGGATGGCCTGAGTGATGTCACCCACAGGCTGAGAGCTGAGGCGTGTTTTAAGCCTCTTGACAAACCGTTACACCGCACCTGCCTGTCAAGCTGGTCAGCTAAACGCCTTATTGTGAATAACTCTTATCCTTCATCAAATCAAACGACCCCCTCGAGACATGAGCTAATCACACCTATTTGGTTTTTTGTATCAGGTACATCTCTGCTGTAAAAACAGACTTTTTGAATGTGGTTTTTCAGATTAAATAAATATTTCTATATAAATGCACTCCTTTATGTCTACTTCTGAGTATACATTTCAGATTTGAAATGACAAGACTTAAATGTGCATTAATGCTCAACTCAATAGCTTAGGGAAGGAAGTCTCCTTTTACACAACTCTTAATTCTTTTGACAGTCATTGCAAAATTATGCCCTTAAACACAGCCCCATTCTTAAATCAAGATACACCGAGAGTAAATAAGATCAATAACTTGTGAATAAAAACACAGTTAAAAATGATTTAGAAATGCAGTCTTCCGAGATCAATACCACAAAATATCAACTTCTCCCATCTAAACTGGACAAAGGGTTTTAAAATGGGAAGAAAATAGTTTGATTGCAAGTTGTTTGGAGGAGATCTATTTTTATTTGAACAGCTGAAGCATGAATACAGTCTTCCAAGGGGCAAACCCTCCTCCTCCTCCTGAAGCCTGTGGATGATGTACTGCCGTCTTATCTGCTGGCCATCTTCTCTCACCAGAACTTCAACTGTTGAAAAGTCATTCTGAAGAAGCTCGAGCATGTGACATGGATCCAGGAGAACATGGACTTTTAGTGCGGGGTCTTCAGGATGGCAAAGAAAGAGAGAAAATATCAGTTATTCATTAAATCAATTTGTTTGTGCATTTTCTGTATTCATCTGTGTGTAAGAGCACATTTATGAATTCAACAGTGTACTACCCAGACAACATAGGTACAGTATTCAGGTAATCAACATCTATTCAAAGTTAAGAAGTTAAACCTTATTGTAATCATGCTATTTTCAGCTCTCACTCACTTGCACAATGATATTCCACATCAAATTGTCTCAGATTTTGTGTGAGGACAAATTGAGCAGTTTATTGTGGATAATACTTCATCTTAACATGAAACAAATATAACCTGAATTATTTAAATCATTAACAGGTCCCAACTCTCTGTGCTTTAGTACAGAACATACAGTAACTCATTTATTATTAACATGAGCTCAGTACATGGCTGTATTCTTCAAACTATTTCTTGTACTTATTACTTTATATCTTATTTTCATTCCATATGTTATTTATATTTTATATTTCTACTGCTATATTCTGTGTAAGAACATCTGTAATGATTAAGAACTATATTAATAACCAGATTAAATTTCCATGAACTCATACAAAGTTTTTTTTGTTTTTTATTTGTTTGCACAAATCTTAAGACACTACATCAACCATGTAACTTTAATGTCATCCTCTATAACCTACACAGCATATTAGGTTCAGTTGAGTTAAGTTTATGTTACTGACGGATAATTACTACACAAAGTTTGTTTTTTAATGTCGACATTTACGTCATCATAACGTCAGATAACCATATTTACAGTCTGCGGTTAACCACCAAGGTGAACCTTTAGTTTCTAACATCACACAAACTCATTATTTATCTTAACAACAAACATTTCTAAACCATTGACTGTAAATAATGGACTACACTGAGTACAGTTAGCCGACTGGTTTACAAGCTAACGCTAAACAAGCTAGGTCCGTAAATATAAATACCGACACATGAGTATGCAGTAAATATAACACTACTATATCACTTACCGAAAAAAACTGAAGCATCAACTTCTTGGATGGTCTGTTAACCGCACAGCAAGCCATGTATGTTGTCAGATATGTGTTAAACAAACTCTCCAAACAAAGTAAAAAAGAGGAGAAATCAGACGGATCAAGCTGCTAGCCTCCTGACCTGCTGACCTGACAGACAGATGCAGCATGCAGAGCTGTCAATCAAATCTGACACATCCCTTATATGACTGCGGTCAAGATCAGCCGCTCCTCGAGTTTACATGGTGAAGTGAGTCGCCCCTAAATTTTAAGTGCCCACGTATTCTGATCTTTATGGTAAATGCTCCGGACTGCAGAGCGAGCAGGAGTAACAGACAGAAAGAGCGATTTTGACCCGTTATTAATCTCCTTTTCCAGACAAAAAAAAATCTTCCATAAGTAGAAAAATGATTCTGATATGGTTGGACTTAGTACGTCCTAGACTACGTGCACAAGTAATATGAAGTACTTTTACTGTGTACTTTTTGTGAAATCCATTGTCTACTTATGGAAGAATTATTTTTTACAAGACATCAAAGTCATAAAAAGAGACTCATTATCGTGATTTATAAGGGACTTTGTCAATGGATTTCTCAAAAAGCACACAGTAAAAGTACTTCATAGTACCTGTGCATTTACCATACCATTTACCCCCCCCCCCCCCCCCCCCCCCCCCCCACACAGTTTGAGGAGAAGGGTCCGTCAATTTATCAGATATATCTCGTTTTTTGAACCAGGCTGTAAACATGTTAATTCCTGTGGTAAAAACGGGCTGTGGAAAAATGATGTCTCAGTGCACTGCCATGATATTTTTTCAAAAGGTCCCCCCCCCCCCCAAGAGCATTACTCCCCGACATGCATGATATTTTTTCTGCTTATTAACCAGGTCAGGACTTTGATAAAATGGCATGGTGCCCATTGTCAAAACCCAACAGGAAAACCACCATATTCTTTTTATTGTATGAATAATGGCCCAATGTTGAATTTTCAGGCTTCCTATCTGAGCGTACTTCCTGGAGACCCTGTTCATCCATTCATCGCCAACTCAGTCTCAGTGTGTTCAAGACAAGTTGAAGATCTAAAGTTGTGCGAAACCAAGATATTAAATAAAAGGGCGTGGCCGCAGCGTACTGTCAAGCTTTGATGCCTTGGTGCACCACTGTGTATTTTTCCCAAAATGCCTCCTCATAGATGTTTTTTCACCTACATTCATTAATTGTTTTCTGCATATTAACAATGTCAGGACCTACATAAAATGCTATGGCACCAATTGTCAAAACCCAAGATGAAGCCCGCCATCATTTTTTTAAATAATGGCCCAATTTTTGACATACTTTTTTGAGGCCCCGTACATCTGATCATCTCCAGAGTTGATCAGTGTATTCTTGACATATCAATGACTTAAAGTGGGCGTCGCATCGGCGTACTGTCAAACTTTGATGTCTGGGTGCGCCCCTGTAAAATCTTCCAAAAGGCCTCAAAAATATAAATCTCTTTCTACTTTGTAGTAATGAATTACTATTACCAAAACATGCATTTATGATGACAGTCTGTCAAAATATTTACTACAAAGGGTATTTTACATATTAAATCAAAAGACAGTCAATCCAAATCTCTAAAATTAAGGCAATGTTCCCATCTGGTGGTGACTAGAGAGGCTGATTTCAGTAAACGCTCTCTTGGCACAGGAATATCCCTGCAAAAATGATTGACAGAAATCTAAACAGAAAAACTAAAATCAGTTACCTTAAAAAGGGACAGAAAACCCTCCAGAGGAAATTAAATAAAACTTTAAACCTCTGAAAGAGGAAATATTTTTTTTAAAAACTTCAATTGAGCTGAGTATTTATCACGAACGGTTATTTTACTCCAAACTATTTGCCTGTATGAACCTGGACTTTGTGTGTAACAGCTGACCCCTTTAAGCATACAGAAAATTATTTTAGATCATAACTTCTCAGTATATCCGAAGATTTAGATAATCAACAACATGCTGATGTGTCATATTCATAAATGCACCCAGCACACGCACTAAGACCAGGCTACATGTGACATTAGAAACAAGTCCTCTGGGGGCTGTAAGACGGAGACAGGACCATCCTATATGTAAGTGTTAAATTCTTATGTTTGGAAAGTGGGCTATTCAGATGAGAAATCCACCTCACACAACATTTAGTCAAACACTTTATTCATTTGATGCAACACGTTTCAGGTTTTCAATCATCTCTTTTTGTCTAATATTAAAGGGAAGAAGGGAGCCTGTTTGTGCAGCCCAGTTGAGCTTGATATTGAGGCTGAACCTATGAAAGAAACAACTCGCTCCTCTTTCTTGGATCATTTCAGGCTGGGATTCAGCCAGCCTCCTCCGGTCCCAGAGATGCTTCTTTTAAGATCCCCAGCAGGCTTTATTGATGCCGTTATTGTCTTACGGATTTTTTTTTTAAACTTAATGTGAAGAATTTCTATTTCATTGTAGCCCATAATTTATAAATTGTAACACATTACAAATTTTTAAATTACTATTATCTGCATATTTTCAGGGGTCCATTTGTAAAAACGGCAAAAGACCAAAACCACCAACAATAGCTCAGTGGATGCAAAGACGTCAACAGGTCTACACAATGGAACAGATGACAAGTCTACAAATGAAGATTTACATTTTTACCTGAAGGTGGAACTGTGTAAATATATATTTTGGTGTCTAAGTGATGCATGTATTTGAAACAGAACTGTGTTATAGAAAATGTTATCATGTGATCAACCATCTTATTTTAAGTAGCTTTTAATTAATTCTACCACATACTTGAACTCTGATATAAAAAAAAGAAGTCCTATGTCACAGAATGATAGTAAGTAGGGGCCGACCGATATGGGATGATGACAGATTTTCTTAGTTCCTTTTTCAGATCACATGAAATTAAAATTTCTGTCAGGACCTAAAGACAGTTTCAACCAGAATCTTAAAAAGTGCCCTGTCTTTAATGTCCCGGCACATGGACAACAAGCCTCTCCTCATGTTTAACTGCTTGGTGCCTCCCTCTTACACAACATCCCCAAATTCCAGAGACAGATGTCAGCTAAAAAGCATTAATGTCACAACATAAATCAGAGCATTGTGTCAAGATGAGTGTACTATCTAACAGCTGTTCATTTACCGTCTCTCCTCCTCATGCAAGACAGAGATTCACTTTAAAGTAAACAGTCTTCTAAACAAACACAAATCTTATAACATTACACAGTTTTTTAAGAACACAGATTATAACAGATCCAGATTATAATCGATCCTGTATCCCCTTTCCCCCATTGGTAACTGTAAGCAGGTGTAATGGAAAAAAATATATGTTCAACAGGTGACACATCTGGCTTGTACGACACCCTATTTGCATAACTGTCACCTGATTTGAATGACCGGAACATGAACCATAAACGTCGTCTGATTTGAATGACCAGCAACCGTCACCTTATAAGGTGTCATGAAACTATTCTCTAGGCAGATTACATCACCTGTCCACCTGAGTCTACCAATGAGAGTGCCACAGGTCGACATAGGTCGACATTGGTCGACCCATGTCGACCTATGAGAGTGCCCTGCTTTGCACCGTCTGGTATAAATGTCTTGATGTAACCGCTCCCGAGCGGGACTCTGCTATGCATTTGTGCTGATTGTCACTCCTGCATGAGTTTCCCCCTTTTGCAAAAGAACCCTTTTATGCTCGAGCAATAAAATACACAAAGACAAATCTTTGACTTGAGATCTTCATTTAATCGCAAAAAAATCCACGACACAGGTATATCTATTCATGGCAATACAAATTAATGACACACTAACGCTGATATTGATAAGGGCTAATTTCCCAGCAACAGGAACAAAAACATTTCAGGGGTCACTTAAGGGGTCACAAACTTAAAAAAATGTAAAGTCACTTTTTAAATAATTATTTATCACACTGAATGCCTTAGTCACTGATTGTAATGCATGTCTCAGATAGAATCATCATCCAACATTGATAACACACATTACTGTGCAGCTAAACACGGGTACATTTCATGTGCAGAGCTTAAAGTTTTCATGGTTTTTCTTCTGAGAACATTTTTCTTCCTTGTAGAAAACTTTCCCATCAGGCTGCTCTTTCCACTTCAGGGTGACTCCACTCAGTCCTTTCTCCTTCAGCCTGTTCTGGAGCTGAAAGATACATATGGAAACAATTTCTAAACATGTTCTTAAATCTGTATTGTTGCTGGGAGCTTGCATTAGTTTCACCTGGCAGGCTAACAGGATAGAAACACAGTCAAACAAACAAACACACAAATGAAGACAGAAATTCCCCCATCACTCACTTGGTCAAGCAATTCAAGTTTACTAAAAAAAGTTTGGAGACTCACCTTTTTCAGTATGTCTGCTTTCACAGCAGGGTCATTCAGATCCACAGTGGAGTCCTCTGGCTTCATCCTGAGCTTTATCACCTGCTGTTTTGCTGTCATGCAGAAATAAAGAAGAAACTGTGCTGTTGAGTTACTGCTTCATTACAATTAATGACAGTGTAGCATAAATTATAATCAGATAATTCTACAATCTCTTCGTTCAAGTGAAAGTCAGTTTATCACTTACATGGAGGGCTGTAGCAAACGAACGGGAGTTTAGTTTCGCAGTCAGACAAAATCCATTTTCCTGATGTTGGCATCTCCGCAGCTCCACAAACCACGCTCATGGAGCCTAATGGAGTTGAACTGCCTTTCCAGTATGTGTATGTGGAGGGACTCCCATTAGACCAGTTAATGTCAGGATCTCTGTATAAACCAATCCATACCCAGTCTCCTTTTTGCACCCAGCTCAGGAACTTCTTGGTGTCATTGAAGTTCCTCACAGTGGCCAGGTCTATGAAGTTCTCCCTGCAGTGCTTCTGAGCATCGGACCAAGACATGATTTCATTGACAAAGACAAACTCAGGATCCTGTTGTGTCCCTGCAGTTAGAGTTAGAAAAAAAAGGAAATGATTAATCCAAGTAAAATGTTCACTAAACCTCTTTGAAAGAAAGATATGTGAGATATATAATGAATTAAATCGTTAAATGACCTTACTATATGATCAGACATTAATTTAATTCAATTCAATTCAAACAACTTTATTAATCCCTCTTGAGGCAATTGGTGTGGAGCAGCTCGTACACATGACAAAGAAACCCGAACAAAGACAAGTTGACGTACAAGCAACAGATTAGCTTACACAAGGAGTTAAAACATAGACAAAGGAGACACTGATATTGGACAGACTGATTAAAAGTCAGCCAGACTGAAGACGAAATGAAAACACACTAGAGTGATCATTCAAATAAAAGAATAAATAAAAGAAAAAAGAAGATCTGTGGCGCCAAAAGATAAAATTGTTAAGGCGCATTCAGTAATCTGATCGCAGAGGGGATGAACGATTTTGAGTAGCGGTCAGTTTTACAGGCAGGTAAAATATAACGCCGACGTGATGGGTTTAGGGTTAGATGTTTTAACCAGAAGATTACCGACTTTTATTTCTGTGTGCGTGCACTAAAACTTAATTCCACTCCTTCATAAATCAGCGCCCAAGTTGGGCCAATCAAAGCAAAACAGCCTGGACATGCCCCTTGTTTCTTGCTCTCTTACCTGTGTAACAGATAAAATGATATCTGTAAGAGCAGAAGTCATCCCACAATGTTCCACTATCTCCAATTAGAGCACAGAATTGACCTCCGACAAAGTTGGGTTCTGCAGGCTGCCAGTTCCTATAATCAGCCCCACTCTCTGTGTAGCCGTCTGACCATTTCCACTCGATTTTACTGTACAGGCCGATCCAGACAAAATGTTTATCAAGCAGAGATGGAACTGTGGAGAGAAGTTGATCCATTTCTTCAATGTTTTCAACAGTGGCAAGGTCTGTGTACGTCTCTCTGCAGTAGGTCTGAGCTTCAGTCCAAGTCATAGGCTCAGCTACATAGTGGTACTGAGAGGGAAGGCATGAGGAGATGTTCCAGCCTGTGAGGAGAACACACATACAGTAAAGAGTAAATAGACAGATATAAAGTTTCTCTGTTTATGTGGAGATAAACTTGTCAAACTAAAATAATATGTACACTGGCTTCTTGTAGCCAACATTTATAGTTAAAAAAAAATGAAACCACACCTGGCAAGTAAAGCCACTCAGTGATTTATTTATATTGCTTTTTATTGAATTTTTAAGGTTAACATTTTTTTCAGACCAACCAATATAATCATAAAGACAACCCCTTAAAACACTTAATTACTGAAGACATTGTGGATTGTAACAAAATAAGCAGTTATAATTAAACAGAGTTTACTGACCTGAGAGACACAAGAGACCCAACCAGAACTTCTCCATCGTGGTGCTCTGTGAACTGAATATGACAACAGTCTCTACTTATATCACTGACACTGATATGCAAATCTAAATAAATTCAACACCAGCTCCTCATCCCAGCTGTGGACACAGTCAACAATCCAGTTTATCTTCAAATACACTTTTGATAATTTTAAAGTTAATGAACCAAGTTCATCCGTTCTTTTAGACCTGGATCGGTAAATGTGATACACAAACGAACCAATGGCCTGACCAATTATTCTGTTTATGGATTTAATCTTTGCTCTTGTTTTATTCTCACATTTCATTTTGTTGGGGTTTCATATTTCTTTGTGGGTACTCTTCTTCTTTAATATGGATTTTATTTTCATTTCTTTCTCTACCTTGGTTTTATAGCACTTTGGTCAAGTTGAGAATTTTGTAAATGTGCTTTATTAACAAACTTGACATGTGTCGTCCTCTCTCACTCACTCATACATAACAGACGGTCACCATGGTTACTCATGCTCACCTGCCTGTTGCACACTGAACGAGAGGAGAAAGAGCTGCTGACTGACATCACTTCAAGCAGCATGCATGGGAATCATTACAGGGAAATCATTTATTGTACTGTTCAAAATATATATATTTTTATATAACAACCGAGGTCCGGACCTCGCTTATATGATCAACTCCCTCCATTTCATGATGTTGTAGGCCTATATCCTAGGATTTCTCTTCACAACAGGTGAGCTTAAGGTGGTAACAGTAATCCTGACCCGGTAAAGGTGGTCATTCCTAAATCCAAAACTGCACAATTTGAAAATGACCTTAGGAATATTAGTTGGGATCAAATATCAGAAATGGATAATCTGGATGCATGCTGTGACTCCATGACTACAGCTCTAATGACACTATATTCAAAATACTCCAAAAAAATAAAATGTAAAGAAAAGAAGGCATCTCCACCATGGTTAAATAATGACATGCGTAAACTCATGAAAAAACGAGATCTTGCTTTAAAAACATCACTATCTTCTAAACTTACCACCGACCATCTTCTTTACAAGAGTCTAAGGAACAAAGTAGTCCTGGAGTTACGCAAAGCAAAATCTTCATATTACACACAACTTATAGGAAATGCCAAAGGCAATAGCAAATCCCTTTGGAAGCACTTAAACAACTTAACCAATAAATCACATGGCCAAAAAGGAATCAAAGAACTAAAAACTAATGGAAAAGTCATCACTGACAAGTCCACAATGGCCCATGAATTTAATAAGTATTTTATTAAATCAGTTGAGGAATTAACACAAAATTTTGACTGTTCAACAATCACAAATAACACAGAGTCTATAACATCATCCGATTCCTTTTGTATTAAAGAGATAACTGAAATAAAATGTGCAGAAGTAATCAAGAAACTATCAAATTCTAAGGCTAATGACGTTTATAATTTGGATGCTCAATTCATTAAAAAATATAGCTCTATACTGATTACACCTCTGACTCATCTTATTAATTTATCAATTAGAACTTGTAAATTTCCGAATAACTGGAAAAAGGCAGTCATTACACCAATCTTTAAAACAGGTGACTGCGATTTGGTGAGCAACTACCGCCCTATCTCTATTCTCCCTGTAATGTCTAAGGTACTTGAAAAGGTTGTGGCGGCACAGGTTTTTGACCATCTGGAGACAAATCAACTCTTACATCCTCAACAATTTGGTTTTAGACCAAAATATTCAACAGAAACTGCTAATTGTTTTTTAATTGAGAATGTAAAGCATTCACTTGATGGTGGTTATGTTGTTGGAGCTGTGTTTCTTGACTTAAAGAAGGCATTTGACACTGTCAACCATGACATTCTCCTGTCTAAGTTACCATCTTTCAATTTCTCGAAAAAATCAATTGACTGGTTTGAGTCTTACCTTCAGAATAGAGAGCAGTGTGTGAAAGTTGACCAAGAAAAATCCTCTCCTTTAATCAATAAAATGGGTATTCCCCAAGGGTCAATTCTTGGCCCTTTGCTTTTCAGTCTGTTTATAAATGATTTGCCTAAATCCTGTCCAGTAGCCGGCTTCCAGCTTTATGCAGATGATGCAGTTATATATGCTCCTGCTAAGTCACCAAGCAAGGCAGCTGAGATCCTAACTGAGTATCTTTGCAATGTCCATCAGTGGCTGGAATGCAACCATCTTGTATTGAATCAGAGTAAAACAGTTTCAATGTGTTTCTCCATTAGGAAAAAGTGCTCCCCTGGAAGTTTTAACGTGAAGATACAGAATAGAGAAATAGAGGAAATTAGTGAGTTTAAGTTCTTAGGAATCATTTTAGATCCACAACTCAAGTTTGATAAACACGTAAATAAAATCACAAAAACAATCAAGAACAACCTGAACTGCTTTAAATTAATAAGACACTACATACCAACTCAAGCAGCACAGGTGTTCATGCATTCAATGATTTTCTATCATTTCTCATACTGTATGACAGTTTGGTCACAAGCTTCACCCTCTACAATCAGAAACCTCTCATCACTATACAACCAGGCCCTGAAAATAATGGACAAAAAACCTGTCCGGTGGCATCACTGTCACATACTGAAAAAACACAATCTACTCAGTTTTGAGAGCTTCATGCACTTATGTTTCCTCAAACTTGTTTTTAAATGTATCAACAATCTGGCCCCTGAACCTCTCTCCAGATATGTTCGAAAACAGGACGGAAACAGGGTAACGAGAAGCACTGTGAATGGAGACTGTAGCGTACAACATCGTAGATCAACGTTTGGTCAATCAGCCTTCTCCATCAGGCTGTAAACTCTGGAACACATTACCACCTGAAATAAAATTAATGTCCGACTTAAAATCTTTTACAAAACAGGTGAAATGCTCAAAGCAAGCCAGAGCTGTACCCACTTTTAATTAATATCTTCAAACTTCATTTTAAACTGGTTTATAACATTTGTATTGTTGTACATGTATTTTAATGTATCCTCATATCGTGTTATGGGGTTTTATGTAACTGAATGTTGTACATTTTAATCTGTTTGTTTACATAAAGGCCCAACTGGGGACACGAGTTGGAAATTAGCAATAGCTATATACTCTTTATGCAGCACATCAGTTTCATGCTTTGTATTGAAATTATGTTAAATTGCATTGTCCCTATTAAATAAATAAATTCAATTCAATTCAATTTTGACTTTTTTCTCAACATTTGGACCTTTTACTTTAAATTGTATTTTAACTGTATTCCTGACGTTATGACTTTTTTCTTCATACTAAAACTACATGGGGTTAATTACTTTTTAAAACTGTTCCGTTTTGATGATTTTTTTCGAATTAGAGTTATGAAAAAAATTGCATAATTTGGGGTGTGGCTAACTTAACTGACCTGTGGGCCCATTTTAGCTGTTTGCCAGGAGGCTAGGCTTCACTGTAGCTCCTTCCTGTCACTGACATTGATCTGTGTTGGTGTTGTTTATTCATATTGTGAAAGATAAAACGAACTAAACTAAGTGAAGCAGTCTGGCTATCTTCAGGCTCTCTCACTAGAGCTGAGGATACAGTCAAAATGCCTCTATTTACTCAGTGTAGTGATTGTAGAAGAAGAAGTGTTATGGTGCCCTAAGTAACAGACAAACATTTTGATTCATCAAAGCACACACGTTGTCTTCCCTTATTGCTTAAATTGCTGGTTTCAGTTTTGAACGTGAGTCTGTAAATAGTAAATGAACTTGAGCTTGTAAAGTCCACTCGAACGCTTTTACACCGCAGGTCACACCTACACATTCACACACTGATGGTAGAGGCTGCTATGTAAAGAGAACATCAGTAATGACTAATCCCATTCGTACACATTCATATGCCGCTGACGAGGCAGCGAGAGCAACTTGGGGTTAAGTGTCTTGCCCAAGGACACATCAGACATGTTGCTGCAGGAGCTGGGGATCGAACCCCCGGCCTTCCAGTTGATAGACGATCGACTGACCCACCCCTGTACTACACCAGAAGCTTAAAGTCTTGATGTTGAATATGATGATATGCAGACAAATCAAAACCAAAACACATACAAGTTATGGGAGTGATTTATTCCAGTATGCAGGTTGAGTGCACAACGCTCCCTGATGAGGACACACAATTGTTTTAATAGCAAAACTTAACAAATCGAACATACTGCAGGAAAGAAGAACAAAATCAAAACAAAACGGTGTGGTCAAAACTGCTTGATTGGTGCCATCAGCTGTGAAACTCCTTTCCTATTATATTGGAATATCCATCATTCCCACTCCCCCCCTCCCCCCGACACAATGACGACACATCACTAGAAAGCTAAGAACAAGTCGACCATGAGCAGAATATGTACAAAAGATGAAGCGTAAACCAGAACGAGTGAATGTGGTCTGTTTGTATCAAATATAAGACGAACTGAGGGGTGGTGCTTGTGGTATTTGTAGTCTTTAAAGGCCTTTTGTCCAAAGACCTGTCCGTGGAGAGTGTGCGGACTTACTCAGGCATGTGTCTGCAGCTCAGCTTACATCGTTAGTGCAATCACACAACCAATCAAAACATCAGCAAAAAGGCAACAGAAACATTAACCAGTGTTCACACGTGTTGAGAAAAATGACGAGTGTATCAAAAATATCCATATACATAGTTTCCACTGTGTCGTCGTGAGTATCTTTATGAGACAATGAATTAATTTTCAGTTAACGATGAAGATGGAAAAAACTTATCTTACACATGAGATCACACCGAAAGAATCGAAAAAATGCGTACATGTGAAGCAGGCAATGGCGTTGATGAAACTGTAAACAGTGAGAGTTTTTCAAATTCACTCGACTCGGTGAAGGTTCACTCTAAAAAACAAAAAAACAAAAATAATGCTGTGTGTTTTGGTGGAAGTGTAAAACACTCACACATGTCAAAGGGAGTATGTACAAAGTGGAGATTGATCATATTTACACATTTACATACAAACAAACCGAACCTTTAAGGAGACATGATTCAACCGCGGGCTACGCCTAATATAGGCTGATACACTAAAATATCAACTACACCTTCCCTCCATGACAGCGGCCTTTGTCTCCAGGAGTCTCTCTGATCCAGGACAAGTGGGGAGGAGGAGGAGGAGGAGGAGGAAGAGGAGGAAGGGGCGTTCTGTTATTAGAAATAAATAAACTCAACAGGTAATGTTACTGAGCAGATTCAGATCTGCTGTTTTAGGCACCATGGGACGGACAAAAAGGTGGTGCTGATTTGAACCCCCCCTCCCAACAAACTGCTGTGATCTGATCTTAAAACAAACATACAAGTCTTAAGACTGCTCTGGGACTTTAAGCTTTGTTTTTCTTCCTTGTACCTGTGAGTGGGATTTTACAAAAAAGTGCAACACCGCCCTCTTGTGTTTGCATGCTTGTCATTATGCAAATTCACAAGGGTTTATGCAATCCTACATTCCACAGAGAGCATATTATTGCCTGTGAAGAGAGTCATTGTGGGAATAAAAGAGAGATAAACACAAAAAAGAGCAAGAGTAACAATTTCATCTCTTTGAAATTCATCATATTCACATGGCGGCCATTTCTCAGTGACCTGGAGCTCATTGTGGCTTCAGAAGCTGCTAGTAAAGTTGTCAACATTGTCCGGTACTTTGTGAGACTATGTGTTTGAAAACCATGCAATCTCTCTGTGATTTTAATTATCCGTAGTATCGAGAAGTAAAGAATCTTTCATTTTGTAAAGGTCAGATCCTCAATCATATTTTTAACTATGTGAGGAAGAGAGAGACAGCGCTGTCTAGATTGCATACATACATTGGCAACCCTTCAGCACTGAAACGTTGATTTATGTTTTTGTACAGTTTGCATTGTTTTGGTAATTATAAACAAGAAGTAACCCAATATCAGATATCAAGGACTTGTTTTTTTCTCCCTGTGGTATCCCAACAGGTATGATATGGTGCTTACAAATCTGGTATCGTAAAGCAACCCGAGCTGGTTTTACGTTTGAATTCTGTGTTGAAGGTTCCAAGTTTTATAAACATGTCTGAACATTAAAACGTTAGGATTCAATCAATGTCAATCGAAAGCTTCATGGATTAGTACAGAGATAATACATTTTCGTCAGCAATCTGTTCATCTTTATGGATGTAATGTGTTTGGATTCAATCTTTTTCTGGATTTGGATTGTAGGGACTGTTTTGATGCAGCAGGATCGTTGTTGTTGGAATATTATGACCGCAAGAGAAGCTACAGTCGACCTTCAGACGGTAAGACAAATAAATCTTGTTTTCGTTGGTGGTCTGACAGATGCGTAGATTGTGGCTTCTGTGTTGGTTTAGTTTTGAAATGGTCACATGGTCCGAGAGTACTGTAATGTCAATGTTAACTTCAGTTCATTAATAATGGGAGTAAGTGATTAACTGATATCCAGGTCTTTGCTAATGGTTAACACAGTTACATTTCTGTTTAACTGTGCACACCTTTGAAAGACCACCTCTTAGGCGATGTCGGCACGCTTGTTTTGTTCCACAACAGAGTGTGATTGCAGTGTTCACATTTGTCCAAACGGACAAAGGAGGAGAAACACCCCCTGTTTCAGAGCTTCTCCAAACCATCCAGCTGTGAAAGCATCCTTATAAACCATCTGTTTACAGTGTATGACTTTCTCTCTCAAACATGATAGTGGAAAATAATTACAGCATTCAGGCTTCCCTCGATGAGAACGAAGCCAGAGGTAAATTGGTACCCTATGAATATGGTGAATCTCACTTTACAACCTTGGTCACATCACCCTTTATGCTTTGAGAAAATACAGCAGTCCTCTGTGGCTACGGCCTGCCGGCAATGGATGGTCACACCTTCACCTGCAGTGAGTCATGCTTGCTAATTTTGAGTGTTGATAAGTAACAGACAGCGCACACACACTTTTTGTTCTTCAAAAACACAGATAAGTGAGGATTCTCAGCGTGACGTCATTAAAACCTCCAACCTCTAAGGGTGTCAGTGCTCGTCTCCAGGGCTGCTGCAGGAAGTGAAAAAAAAAATGTAAAGCAGAGCGCCTCCCATCTCAGATAGAGATGGAGTTGGGGGAAAACCAGGTTCGACATGAAGAAGAAGACAGTCCTTTCTCCAGAGAAATAAAACATAACACCAAAGCTGGAGCAGAAGGGTTGAGGAGGCCGTGGAGCGGAGGTGAAGTGTCCGAAGAAGACGAGGAAAAGACGAAAAAAAAGAGAGAGAGGAGAAAAAAGGATGAAGGCAGAGTGGAGTCCCTGTGCTCGTTAGCCGGCTAGGCTGAGCTAGCTCGTTAGCGTTGCCATGGCAGCCATCAGCTGGTCAGGTAACTGTGCAGTTCTCTGGAGTTGATGCTCAGGACAACACCTGAGTGGTTGCCTGCCAAAGAGAGGAGAAAGGAGACACCAACTAGGAAATGAGTAATGCTAAAAGAACACACAGTCCATATTAGACACTTTCACGTTTCTGATGTGTTCGACCTTTATCATCAAATCAGAGTGCATCCTAGAGGCTGAACAAATATGAGAAATGCAGCAACTTCCTCATCCATTCAAATCTGAGCTACAGTCCTGAGTGTGGCCAACACATTTTTTAACAAGTAGGTTCCATTTTTCTTTCTCATGCAGTTTAACAAAAAGACCTCAAATACATGTATTGGTTAAAGATCCCATATTCTCCTCATGTTCACCTTTCATGTTGTCAGTCTATGATACCCACAGAGGAGCTTTGCATGACATGCAGCTCAATTAAACTCCTGATTTAAAGGGTACATATTAAGAAAAATCCACTTGTACAGTGTTTCTGAACGTATATTTGAGTGTCTACTGACCCACAAAATGTGAAATAAACCCATCCAGTCCTTTGTTTGTGGTCTGCATAAGTCTTACAACACGGGGCGCTGGTGGCGCATTGGTTAGTGTGCGCACCCCATGTATGGAAGCTGTAGTCCTCCAAGTGGGTGGCCCAGGTTTGAATCCGACCTGTGGCTCCTTTCCCGTATATCATTCCCCACTCTCTCTCTCTTCCTGACTTCTGACTCTATCCACTGTCCTACCTCTTCAATAAAGACACAAAACGCCCAAAAATAAATCTTAACAAAAAAAAAAAAAAAGTCTTACAACACAGAGAAAAATGCTCCGCTTCAAATTTGCTCTCCTTGTGATGTCACAGTGGGATTCTGGTATAAAAAAAAACAACCTCCCCTCCTGTGTTGTCTCTGGCGGACATGTTTTTCCCAGGGGGCACGCTGACAAGTTGCCATGGAAGCTCAAAGCTGAACTCGTCGGTACATCGCGCAGAAGAGAGGGGTGAGGGTGAGCTCATTACATTTAAAGAAACACACACACCAAAATGGAGCGTTCTGAGAGAGCTGGTTTATACAGGGTCACAAACCTCCTCTGGTGTTTGATTCATGTTATATTTTGACCAAAGCACAGCACAGATGTTTCATTTAGACCAGAGGGGACTGTTTGAAAAGTTGCAAAAGGGGGATAATATGTCCTCTTTAAGCTGTAAGCTTTTTGACCTCTGTCCCCTTTTCTTGGAGATCACTTGATTCCTCAACATTTTTTGACCCAGTGCAGCACTCCCTTCAATGTTATTTCTAAACCTCCTTATTTATCTTATACATGGTGCCAGTTAAAACCCTTGTTTCAGCCTCTGCCTAAAACAGTTTGCTACTGACGTCAAACAAGAGTAGCCAAAAGCAGACAGCGCCCTCTTCTGGTTAAAACAAGTATATCAATATATTTTTTGACTTATCAATTTGAATTGTCCCTAATTTGTATTTTTGATTGTATCATGAGGCATCATTTCATCCCTATCCACAACAGTTAATCAAATAAACATTATATAGTTGATATAGTATATATAGTAATGAAATGACTGATTGTCTTGTATATGATGAACATGAAGCGCCTCGACACCAACACTAAAGAGGCTTTTAGTAATACCAGTAATAATGATTAAAAAGGGGGAAGTCCTCCAGTACCTTGGTGTGTGTTAGCTGCTGGTGTTAGTGGCTCGGGTTTTAGTAGCAGTGGTTAGTGGTAGTCCTTATAAGGGAACGGAAGGCGGGGCTACCTCCTGCGTTACCTAGAGTCTGCGAGTCCAGGTCGTCGTCGATGAACTCCTCGCCCTGGATGATGTGCTGCGTGTCCTCACTGTGGTTGACGGGGCTGGTCATCTCCTGCTCCTTCTCGTTGTGCATCTGGGCATAGACGTTGCGGTTGCCCGGAAGCTTCCTGAAAAACAGCAGGGGATAGGCGTCCTCAGTCCTAAGCAAAGGACTGTGGGATTTGTTGTTTTTACAGAGGGTGTGACATCACAGCAGGCAGAAGTCACTGCGTTTACATCAACTAAGGGTCAAAGGGCACCGAGGCTGCTGAGAAGCAGGGTTAGCTACTGAGAGGTGAACATGTCTTGCCGCTCCATGCACCGGCTCGCTTCTGACTCTCTCTCTAAGGCTCTGAAGTGCCCTCGTTCAGAGTCCCCACGTGTGCCAAGTCTGATCTGATTGGTCGGCCTGTCGGCTCTGCTGTAAATGGTCAGTCGCTCAGCACGGTTCTTGGAAATGTCATGCCCCTTTTACCATATTGGGAATGCAGCCACTTTGGCTCAGAGCAGAGCAAGAACATTAGCACCTTAGCACTACTGTGCTACCGCAGGCTACGACATATCGTGGGCGTGCTACAGAAGTTAATGGGCGTGCAACATGAGCTGCTGGGCTTGCCACAACGAGTTACAAATTAAAGTAAAGGATAATCAAGGAACTACTGTACAAACTATTTGACATAGAAACAAACTATTCCATGAAACAGAGATGTTAGAAAATGGCAAAATGTCCATTTTTGGTCAGACCAAATGTTTTTTCGTTTCAGATATAGAGAAGTGTTATTGATGCTAGCCCTGTCTTTGTCCTTCTACGCTCACTACAGTAAATCTCACAGCTCTTTAAAATGACCAGCTCACCTTTTAAACTTGTACAGGATAAAGGATCCGGTGGCGATGAGGCTGATAAGGAAGATGGCCGCCCCAGCCCAAACTCCCGGACCTCCAGCAGCTCCATGGTAGCCTTTGAATGACAAACAAACAAACACATGCAAAAAAATGCAGCATGTTTGCAAAAATCAGGACTTTAAAATAATGTATATTCAGGCAAATCAAAGGAGTATAGTGAGGAAGAAGATCTTGATTTTTTTTAAGCTGCAGGAGCGAAGAGGCAGGAGTTGTAGGAAGTTTCCTCATGATCAAGAAAACATCTTAACAAGAGTAAGATTATCAGCACGGCACAGCTTAGCACAGAGAGCTTTAAACTGGAAAGCTTTGGACTCGTTAGGGGAACCAGAGAAAAAAAGAGCTCAGCAATCAAAGGGTAGTGAAGTCAGGTGCACCCAGACAGAAAGCTGCAGGTGTGCAGTTCATGAATGCACCATTCTCTGCCGCTGCAGCTGTGGAGCCGTTAGCAATTAGACCTAGCCCTTGGAAATAAATCAATAACGTGCAATTATCATTTAAAAACACATCAGAATCTGTCGAGTTTAAAAGGAGACATAAGGACGTTATGCGTTTAAGATTACAGTACCTGCGTTCGGGTCTGCTAGCATCACCAGCACTTTGAGACCCCCGCGCACCACGAAGCTGACGTTGTTGTTGTTAAAGGCCTGCATGATGGCTGGGATACGCTGAGGAGAAGAAGGAAGTACAGATTCAGACAACTTTATTAATCCCAGAAGGGCAGGACAGTTTCACAGCCTACCGAGTCATTGACAGAAGCCAAGACAATATAAAGGAAACAAACACATCACAGCAGCATTCAGACACTTACAGTCACATGTCAGAAACAACAAGTCAACAGACGAACAGGTCGCCAAATCAGAAGCCAAAGCTACCAGTTACTTTTACAGATATTGTATACTTGTGACTTGATAACGGACATGTGTCTCCGTCTCTGGGATATGACGGGGGTTGAATAATCAGAATACCAAATAATCACACATAGCAGTAAAGGCTAAAGATGTTGTGTTTCTATATATACTGCTTGTTTTACTTTTCAGTGTGTTTACACTGCATGTTAAAAAATTAAAACAACAGTGGGATTTTCTTCTGGAGCTGCAGAGTTTCTTCCTTTGGTCCTTAAAGACAAAAAAAAAATGCATTTGGGGTTTCATTTCTTCTCGTGTTTGTACCTTATCTACAAACATGTTCCTCTTGTCTGGTTTGCTGTCCTGCGGGAGGACGTACAGGTCGGCTGAGGTGGGCAGGCCCGGATTCACCACTGTAACCAGGGACTCCTGAGGGACACCTGTGATCTGAGGACACAGGGTTAAAGGTCAGTCGGGTCTTAAAGCTGCACTCAAATATATGTCTCATGTTGAAAAAATAAATGTCACCTGTAGTGATGGACTCAAAAAAATACTTTCCATGAAGCTTAAGATCAAAGCACATCATAATAAATCCGGCTGCACACTACACAGTCTAAGGCCCGTTTTCCCCCCTTCAATCTTTGGGGGGCGTGGTCCGACTTGCGGCTTGTCGCAACAGATTATTTGTCCAATAATCCTCAAGTGTGTGATGTCACCACGATTATGTTACTGCTCCCGATCAAGTCAGAGCCTCTCCGAATATTTACGATTACAGGTTGGACTTTCTCAGACGGAATACCAGAGTCAGCAGCAGCCAATGAGAGTGATTATATTTGGATGCAGCACCAATCGGATGTTGCGTACTCTGACAACTCACCTCAGATCGAGCTGCAAATTAAATAAACCTGCACACACTCGATAGTCCTCTATATTTGTTTTCCTACTGAAGTCACGATTGATCTCCCAAGTTTCTGTGAGATCTGGTGTCTGTGAAATGGTTACTGCTGACTGCAGGTGTGTGGTCTCCCGGTCTGGTTGGATTATTGTCAAACTATCCTTATGTCTGTGGTGTCCCACATTTTTAAAATTGGGTAAGATTTGAAAATCGTCGAGTGTGCAGCGGCTTAAGAAGGCATACAAACAGAAAAGATGAGGAAAGTGGATGTTGAAATATAAAGGGGGACAGCTGTAGACTCACATTTTACGACCAAATTGAATTTATTTGGACGTGTTTCCCAAACTAGCTTCTCTTAAGAAAAACTTGAACACTGTTACCTGTGTGTAGGATGTGCTTTAAGAAGTGATTTACCCTTTAAGGTCCTACCTTTGTGAGTAGTTTGGTGACCACCTGGCCGATGTCGGCTCTCCACTCGGGGATGTTTGGGTTGAAGCGGTCCAGGTTCCTGCTGAAGCTCAGAGGGATGACCTGGAAGTTATCTGAGATCAGACACAACAGGAGAGTGGTTAGTAGGCATGCAACAATTCTCAATAAAATATTGAACCGTTCGGTACGGCATCCACGGTTCAATACTGACTTGTGAATTGCGGTTTTAACGGTTTGGCGTTTAACTACTTTCTGCGTGTTGTATCTCTCTCTAAATTGGCTCTGTCTGTGTGTGCCTGTGTGTGCCTGTGAGTCAGCGCGCAGGGATGAGGAAACCCCGCCCACCAAGTGAGTTAATAACCACGCGCTAAAGTTTTGGTGACAACATTACTTTTAGCACGGCGAGCAGTGAGGAGCAGCCAGACCCGGAGTGGCTAATCGGGAGAACCGGGACAATTCCCAGTGGGCCGGGCTGCCTGAAGGGCCGCCAGGGCCGGTACAGTGACAGTTCATAGATCATACAGGCTGCAGTCATTGCTCAAGTAGCGTTTCACTATAGACCAGTTTCTGATAGTGTGGGGCGAGCATGAGCGCCTGGAAAACATGTACTGCGCAGTGTTTCCCACTCGTCCAGGTATATTAACGGCCGCAAACGCCCTTTTTCCGAAAGCCTCTCTCCCTCATTATGTCAAAAACATGCATTAAAGATAACTGTGGGTCCGCGAACATGAGAGGGAGAGAGTGCTATACGGGTGAGCAAGAGTCGGGGAACGTGCCATTACGCATATAAGTGGACGGACAAGAAACAAAAAGTGAAATTGATCATCTGCTCTACGGTTTACATGTTAACCAGTGAAGTATGTGAACTACATGGCAGGCTGCTGTCTGTTAACTAACTGATGTCTTTCTACATCAACTGAGTGCTCCTCTGTCTGTGCGTCATTAAAAACCCACATCTGAACCTTCAGTGTGAGGTTTGATGTCTTTTGAAATGTTCTTAAATCATTTGAGCTGCTGTTAATACTCAAATTATTTACAATACTGAACATTACAAGAATAAGAGAGGTGCGATAATCGTAACTAAAAGAGAAATATGACATAATTTTTCACTTCTTCAAGGCCTTGAAAAAAGAAAATGGGTCAAATGCAGAGTGTGCAGGTTTCCAATGTGTCTGAGTGCAGAGAATCAGAGACACAGAACTGGAATAACCTGATACTTAAATTCCTGAAGACTTGACTTGATTATGTCACAATGCATTATTTTGTTAAAATGGTGGTTAATGCTTAATAACCAGGATGTTGACAACGTCTCCCTGGTTCGATGCATACCTTCAGTTTCAGCTGCTGGTAACGAAAAAAAGAGAGAAGACATCTTTGAATAACACAAAAATAAGCCCTTTAGAATAAGGAGCTTAATCGTTTTCATCCTTGTCAACATATTACTCTTCTTCCCTGTGGTATAACAAATGTTTCTGACGCACAAATCGTTAATTAGTGTTGTGTATTATTGATCAAAACTGCCCACAGGAGCGTTTGGAAAGACTTTAACATACTTGTCAATATTCATTTAAATCCCACGATTTAAAACCAAAGTTGGATCTTAAAGGTAACTGCTGTAGTTTGAAACCTGAACCTGTTTTTAACAACAAGATGTGCTGCTTGTCACAGGCAAGGCAGGCAACTGCTTGGGGCCCCAGACCAGTAGAGGGCCCCTGAGGGCTCACAGACTTTAAATCAAAGCAGTGGCTCAAAGTGGGAACATCGTTGACCTGCTAAGTGATGCATGCATCGTTGCTGTGAAAACCAAAGTTTGTTAATGAAAGTCAACAAAGAAAAATGAAGAGGAACTATCGGTCTGTGGGAGAGAGAAAAAAGGAAACAGGAAAAAAAGAAGAGGAGTAAACGTTGGGACACTGGTGGACATGATGGTTCAGAACACTGGTCCGAGGGGCCCCCAATTGATTTTTGCCCAGGGCCACACCAGACTCCAGAATCAACACTGTTAACAACATAACATAGTGATGAAATGTACTATATGATACGACAAACAGGACAGGAAGGTAAATAATAAGAAAGAGACGTGTTTCAGCACAAGGCCTTCATCAGCGTTCAAGGCCCCGTGCTGAAACACGTCCATTGTTGATCTGTACGCTGCTGCTTTAGCCAGATAAAACACACTTTGAAGAACATTTAGTGTTCTGACTTTTCTGTCCCTCTTTAGTCTTGTTGCGGTCGTGCACCTGAAAACTTATAATACGGTTTAGAAGTGCTCCTTTTTTGCTGTTTTGAACAGAGAAACACCTACCAGTTAAAAATCATATAAAGAACAAAAACATTGGAGCAAATGTGCCAAATCAACGTACTTCCCCTATGTGGGCGTTCAGTTGACCAAACAGCACAAATTAGTTTTTGATATTAATATTTTTATAAGTAGGCTTCATCTGATTAATGAGCCTGCTCTCCTCGCTCTACAACCTGGATGTTAACAAGCACAGTGAACAGAAAGAAGCTCATAAAAGCAGTGCAGTTCAGAAAATTGTGGTTTAAAATTATGTAGGCTGTGTCAGGATAAACTGGCATATCAGCTGGAGCATAATATAACCACATTTAGGACGGGCATGTGGATGATAAGCTGCAGAGAGGATAGAAGCCTGGTGATGTTAGCAATGCTAATGTTGGCCACATTTGGCAAACCAAATTAGATCGTTTACCTTTTGAGATACATTGCACTCAATTTTAACTGTCTTATGGGTGTTTTCTTACATTTAGACTTGATGGTAAGTCTTCATCAACATTTCTGTTTATCCGACTAGGAAAGTAGATAACTAGGAACATTGCTAATTTTTACCCTGCAGAAATACTACAGTTGCTTGTCCAAGTTGGCCCATTCAGCAGGCTTTCTAGCATTATTGTGTGCTGCACAAACAGTGTGAGGATCGTAACAAAGTTGATGTTTATTTTTGTAATTGACTTGAATAAAGAGATAAGATCCACCCGGGAGAGAACACTACTACCTTTAAAAAACAAATACACGACCATAGTTGTTTCATAATAGAGTCAAACATTTGTAACAGTCTGGGAGGCTGACCTGTGACCTGGATGTACATGGTGGCCTCGTCGTGCCCCGCCATGTTCTCAGCCATCACTGTAACTTTGTAAACTCCTGGCTGTTCGTAGCGATGCTGGATGGGCTCGTCCGTCACTGTCAGGTTCTGGTAGATCGCCCGGACCCCGTCGCCGAGGTCCACCTGGTATTTGGTGCTGCTGGTGTCTCCCTGAAAGAATGAAATCAGGACTTTCAGCCAAATAAAATGGAAGGAAGTAAACTAAGACATTTAATGACATAACAACTTCATGCCTACCTGTTCCTGGTGGACGATAAATGTGATGTCATCACCAGGAGCCACGGCCAACATCTGCCCTTTGATGCCGACCTGCAGTCCTTTAGGGGGCAGCAGAGGACAGTTGTGCTGCTTGGCGCTCTGCTCCTTGTTCACCCCACCTTCACACGTGTTGGATATCACCTTCCTGTAGCTGGAACACGGACGAACACAATGCAGGTGTGTCAGGAAGGGGATTTTTGAAAGAAAAAAAATATGAATTTATATTTATTTGTTGAAGATGAAGTTGGTAACAGGAGGTAGTTAGCTTAGCAACAAGTCTGGAAGTAGGGGAAATAGCTAGCGTGACCAAAATAAAAATAAAAAGTATATTCAACTTGAGAATTTTAAGAAAGAGCAGCAGTTAGCCAAAGGAGGCAGTTAGCTTAGCATCAAGACTGGAGGCAGGGTGAAGCAGCTAGGCTAGCTGGGACTTAAGTTTGAAAGGTTACATTAAAGGGATAATCTGGTATTTTTGAAGTGGGGTTGTATGAGGTGCTTGTCAATATTGAATATATGAGCCACCAGAGATGTTAGCTCGGCCCCTCCATTGAGAAAACGGGCATGAACAGATAACTTCACAGACAGAGCTGGTTAGCTTAGCATGAGGATTGAAGCAGGAAGAAACAGCTTATCTGACTTTTTCCAAACTCAAGAAAAGATAACTTTGTTTAAGGAGCTGGCAACAGGAGGCGGTTGGTTTAGCATGAAGTCTATAAGCCAGCATGGCTCTGTCCAAAGTAAAGAAAATCAGATCAGACATCATCTGTTAACGAGCTAGAAACAAGGGGCTGTTAGCTTCGCATTAAGAATGGAAACCAGGGGAAACAGCTACCCCCCCCCCCCCCCCCCGTTGTCAATCTTCATGCTAAGCTAGGCAAACCTTGTCCCCAAATGAAACCCACTTTCTGATCCTACTGCTGAAAAGAAAATGAAAATGCTTTTTTCAGATGTTTCCAGAAAATATGCAACTTATTTTCTCTGTATATCGGCGGTTAAGTGTACATGTACAGACCCAGTGCTGGACTCGTAGGTTTGTCCTAGATGGCAGTCTTCAGGTGGTGAATCTGGATCATGCCAGAAGTCAGCGAAGCAGCGTTTCCCCTCCATTTGGGACCGTTCAAAACCATAGTCACTACACACACAGAGCAATATTATTAAAACAACAATAATCTTGGGTAATAGGATGGAAGAAGTATTTACTTTATATCTGTGCAGTCAGTCCCCACCAGTTGAAGTCTTCGTGCATTGGCAGGGTTTGGAGGTCAGAGTCGACGTGTAGCTTTTCCCTTTGATACAGAACGCCGTGTCCTTCCTTTTTCTGAAACTCCGCTCCTGGCCCATAATGCACTTCTCTCCCTAAGAGTGACCATGGAAAGGAAATAATTCTGGTTGCAGATTCGTTCACACGAGCACAGTAAGTATTTGTATTTACACTTTAGGTGTCTTTGTGTTTGTGTGTTACCTGCAGGTCTGTGAGCTGCCAGGAGTCGTAGTCAGCCTCCGTACACTGACGGGGAAAAGACTGCCTGAAGTCCACCTTGACCAGCTCCCAGTCTGACCTGTAGCTGATGTGGCCGAACACACTGTGAACACAAATCACAGGTACAAAGTTAGAAAACCTTCAAACATTACCATCAAATCTGGAATATGTAAGTAATAATAATAATAATAATAATAACTTGGATTTATATATCGGCCGCTTTACAATGGTAAGTCACACCAGTATGCAATCTTTACCTCGACTCTCTTGCTGCATCAAATGTGGATTATAACTCCACTATGAGGATAAAATATAAATCAAACATGAAAAGCCTTTAAAAAGTCTGTTAGCTGCAGTTTCCTCTCCCCACCACTAGAGGGTGGTGTGGTACAGCTAAAAACTTAAAATGTCTACCATTCCCTTTCCTGAACGCTGCTGTCTCTCCCTTCTGTGTCTGTCAGAGTATTTTTTTGAAGCAGACTGATGTGACACAAGTCAGCGACTCCGACACATGTTGCCGTGCCGATGGCTGCTTTTGTCATCTCGTTGGAGTGCAAGGCGAGCATGACTAATGGCGTCCTCACCGACGTCGCTAAGGGGAACTGATGGATGTTTTCTGCTGTTGAATCACAAACACTGATGTGTCAACCTCTCCTCCTTTTACCTGTGTTCATCTGGGAGGGCCTGTCTGCTGCTCTCCACTCTGTTTGTCTCTCATCTCTACCTTTAGTTTCTTGTACTTCTGATCTTGACCTTTTCAGGCATTTTGCTATGAGGGTGAGTTCACTCAAATTTCCAATAGTCACAATTTTCACACCAGCTGCGGCCAAATTGATACAATTCACTAATTACTTACTACACACAATGTTATGCATCCAGCAGGTCCTGTTGGCACTCAGCAGCTTCATTATATTTTGCCCAGAGACGTCTAATTAATTTGGAAACATGAACTTTTTAATATAATAATGGAAAAATTAATTAAATAACCAAAACTATTTTTAGGTTAAGATTTTGAGGCCCCTAAAAGACAACCTTCAAAGAATTACAACTTAGAGAAATCCCTTCAGCACTTCAGATTTCCTTTAAGCGATGAATACATTTCTCTCTTCACTGGAGAAAACACTTTTTTAACTCCAGGAGCATCATGGCTGCACCGGAAATAATTTCGAAATCTACTACAATTCAAATAACTTCAATAATATGACTTCTTTTAATACTAGAACTTGAGGTTGTGGTGCACCTAAGCCTCTTGTGGTGCAAACGAGTATTACAACAACAAAACCTGATGAAAATCACTTTAAAGTCAAAGAGACTGTACATTTTTATCAGACCTAGAAATGGAGTCGCAATATTTTTACCATCTGCTGACTAGAAAAACAAAGCTGGGCTTAAAGTCCTAACAGCTGCAAGTCGGTCTTTCTTTTTTTCAGTGTGTTCAGCGTGTGCAGTGTGTACAGTGTGTTCAGCATGTGCAGTGTGTTCAGCGTGTGCAGTGTGTACAGTTTGTGCAGCGTGTTCAGCATGTATAACGTGTGCAGCGTGTGCAGCATGTACAACGTGTGCAGCATGTGAAGTGTGTTCAGCATGTGCAGCGTGTGCAGCATGTACAGTGTGTGCAGCATGTACAACGTGTGCAGTGTGTTCAGCATGTACAGCATGTACAGCGTGTGCAGCATGTACAGCGTGTGCAGCATGTACAACGTGTGCAGCGTGTGCAGTGTGTTCAGCATGTACAGCGTGTGCAGCATGTACAACGTGTGCAGCGTGTGAAGTGTGTTCAGCATGTACAGCGTGTGCAGCATGTACAGTGTGTGCAGCATGTACAGCGTGTGCAGCGTGTACAGCGTGTGCAGTGTGTTCAGCGTGTACAGCGTGTGCAGTGTGTTCAGCGTGTACAGTGTGTGCAGCGTGTGCAGTGTGTTCAGCATGTACAGCGTGTGCAGCATGTACAGTGTGTACAGTGTGTTCAGCATGTACAGCATGTAGACTGAGGCATTGTGGGGAATTATTCTGATTGGCTGCATTGAATCTGACAGGCCTCATTAACGTCAGCCCTTTTGAGCCCTTTGGTTTCAAAAGTACCGAAATTTCTCCGCTCTGCCCTCTGTCGGTGGTCGGATGTTATCACAGATCGGGAGGTGAAATGACGGCATGTCAGATTTCTTATTTCACACTAAAAAAACTAAAATATCAGCTGTGGCTTTCGCTATCTCCAGGATCATTTTTGTGTGGAGGTAAATGAGACACTCTTATTTTCTCTGTAACACGGATAGCTTTGACCACACTTACAGAGACGTTAGAGAAACAAACAAACCGGTCTGAAATCTCTCTGTTTCAAATGAGTGCTTTCGCCCAGCCTCGGTTTAGAAAGATTAAAAACAGGGGCCATTCTTCAGACAGTAAATCAAGAACTGATCAGCGTCGGTCGACAGACAATATGTGTTATATATTTAAAAAACATAGAACCCTGTAAAAATGCAGCCGTTTCGCTGGCTGGTATACAACAGACATGAAGGTAAAAATAGACAATATGAACACAGCCACCAAACCGCAGGTCTACATCTGCACCTGGCCAATCCAAACAGAGAATTCAACCTGTTAGAAACTGTTGGAGCTCGTCCAGTAATTCTCTCCATCGTGTAGTAAATAATAGATTAGAGGGAAGATTTAGAGCAAAGACAGAATGGGTGATGAAGAGAAAGTAGAACAGGATTTTGTGAATTAGATTTAATACCTCTTGGTGTCTTTAACTCTTTCTTTTTGTTTCTCTAGACCAGGGGTGGGCAAACTTTTTGACTCGCGGGCCACAATGGGTTCTAAAATTTGACAGAGGGGCCGGGCCAGGAACAGATGGATGGAGTGTTTGTGTGAACTAATATAAATCACATGTAAAAGCCATTACATGAAAGGATTTGGCCTTTAACAGGTAGCAAAGCATGAATATGCAAGGCTCATTGTACAAATTGATTTCCAAATGCATTCATTTAATTACACTCATTCATGTGTGAAAATATGTCCACAGCAAATGCAAAGTCACAAAGCCAGTTCTTGTCGCTTAGCTCAGGAAATTTGTCGGATTTCCCCATTAACTCGCTGATCTCCTCTTTCAGCTCCCACACTCGTTGAAACACTTTGCCCAAACTTAACCAGCGGACACGAGAGTGGTACAGTAAGTCCTGATGATCCACATCAGTTTCCTCCAGGAACATAATAAACTGACGATGCTGAAGTCCCCTTGCTCGTATAAAGTTAACAAGTTTTACAACTGGATTCACGACATGATTAAGCTGCAATACAGACTTACGCAGAGATTCCTGATGGATGATGCAGTGAAGAAAAATAACATCCTGGTCAGGGTTTTCCTCTTTCACTTTATCCTGGATTCTTTTCAGCAGCCCAACATGTTTTCCAGTTAAATTTGGCGATCCGTCCGTTGTGACATTGGCAAGTTTACTCCAAGGTAGCTTCATTCTCTCGATGACAGCAGACACCTGGTTATACAAGTCCTCTCCTCGCGTTTTTCCATTCAGGGACTCCATGGTCAAAAACTCCTCCGTTATCTCAAAACTGTCATTAATCCCTCGGATAAAAATTAAAGGACACTGAGCAGTGTCTTTTGCGTCATTACTTTCATCCAGCGCTAGTGAATATAACTTAAAGGACTCAGCCTTTTTGTTTAATTCATTGCTATATCTTCGTCAATCAGTTCCACACGGCGAGTCACAGTCCTGCGTGATAAACTGATTTTTTCAAACTGGCCTTGGCTCTCCGGACACAAGAGACCTGCTGTCTCTACCATGCATTCTTTTAAAAACTCGCCTTCAGAGAAAGGCTTGCTAGCCTTTGCTAATTTGGTAGTTGACTCTTGAATCGCAGTTTGTTGGTGAAAAAAATGTTGCTGAGTCTGTAAATTAGCCTTCAACCTCTGAGCCGTAGCCGCCCATTCTTGCGGGGACTGCTTGCTAGCGTAGTTAGCATGCTTCGTTGCAAAGTGACGGCTGATACTGTACTCTTTGAAAACTGCGACAGTTTCTTGGCATATCAGGCATACAGCCTTTGATCGGAATTCAGTGAAAAAATATTCAGTTGTCCACTCCGTATTAAACACTCGGCATTCACTGTCCACTTTTCTTTTCTTTGGTCCGCTCATTTTGACAGAAGGGCTCATACGGGTTCATAGGGCAAAGTGAAAAAGTGAAGAAGGGAATAATACGCCACACTCTGAAGTGCGCCATCTATTGGGGAAACGCGGGCATTACAGGGGAAAACGAACGAGGTTTAATTATAATAAAATTTAATTTAATAATATAATTTGGACAAGTTCGGCGGGCCGGATTAAAAAGCCCAACGGGCCGTAGTTTGCCCATGCCTGCTCTAGACTGTTTCGCTTCCTGTACATGCTGTTTATTGTTTCAATGAGTGCAATCAATTTGTTGAACAAGAGGGTTTAGAGAGACATGTTTTATCTCAGGTCCCAGATGGAGTCAAGGCCTTGAGATTTCACTGCAGCTCTTCCACAGTGTCAGGTTTATATTAGGCTGACATGTGGGCAGGCCTGGGAGATTAATAAACACTCACACAAACATGTCTTCCCTTTGAGAGGAAAAGGTTACACAGTATGCTTTTTAATCAGGCTGGATCAAGACTATTTGTAGCACGGTGCTCTTTGAAATCTTTTGGTAAACAGCCGGTCTAACACATGCACGATTTTCATCTGCCGAATAAAATATGAAGGGTAGAAACCAAAGGTAGCTTTTAAGAGATCAGTTTGTTGATGTTCTTTCTTTGTCTGAGGTTGATGGATGGTTGAAACTAACACAAAGAGAATATATAGCCTTCCATTCAATACCTCCATTGCTTGTCTCAGACCAGAGGCTGAGAGGAAGCCAAGTCATCTTCTACTGTGCATTAAAAAAACCACATTCAGCACAAACGCCGTCCATAAACTATTTGTGCTGTCAGGAAATCAAAAGTAGAGCAATTAGCCTCCCACATGGTTCTTATGTGCCAAAGGAAAGATGTAATCGCTCAAGATATGAAGCTACAACTTTGTCTTAAAGGGAGATTGCTTGATTTGGGAACTACTACCATCTTCTTATTGAGGATAAAACGTAGATAGAAATGCAAAATATACATTCACAGATCTGGCCAACATGTCCTTTCTTTGTGAGGTTTTACATATAACGTAGCTGAAGTTTATAAAGTAAGCATATTTTCAAAAGATGTTGCTGTATACCTTTAACTAGCTCTACTGCTACACTGTCAAACCCATTATCTCCGCAGGTTGTGAAATATTCGCTGTAATAAAATTTGTCATCAAAATCTAGACATGTAAGTTGATTTCCCAAATTGACATCCAATGCATTTCAATTAGAAGATTTTTTTGAGCAGGGAACATGTACGTGGAGCCTACAATGTCCTTTATTCCCCTCCAAAATAGGTAAAATATGTTCTTGGGGTTTACCATCCATGTTTGAAGATAGATAAGTATCTATGGATTTCTATAACTAGTGAAAAAAAAGTTCCAGGTCTGAAAGGTGAAGTCTGTGAGAAAATGAGCCTTCTTCTCAGGTGATTTATTCCCTCAGGAAACATTTTCTAAAGAGTTTATGGTCTCGATCTCTAGTCTTCCTCAATACAGCATGATGTTCATTTTGTAAATGATGGTCCCATTCAGAGTCAAAGAGACCATTCGGTTGGGAGAAGGAATGGGTGGGGCTCCCCGTGATTGACATGTTGCTACCTAGGTTACTCTTAAAATGTAGTTGTAATAAAATACACTCTGTGGACTGTTTACTTTCTATGGGAATACATCCTATCTTTGACGGACAAAATGAGCATCCAAAACATCACAGCTTCTCTCTATTTTTAATGCAGCTTGCTAACCTGGTAAGCACCAATGTTCAGTGGTATCTTGGTGATTGCTAAAACCCTTTGCTCCCCTCCAGCTCCACCCCTTCGTCCAAATATGGCCACTCAGACATTTACTGAATTTCCATTCTGTCTCTTTTACTGTTTGGGTTTGTCAGTATTAAAAAATAATCAATACATTTCTTGAATGCACTCTAACATGATGCTCTACTGTCCTGCACATACTGTTACATCAAACGGGGACGTAACAGCGGCCTACAGACGGGCTCTTCTTGATTGTGTGACTCAAGAAAGCCAAAGAAAGCAAACCTGTGAGTAGAGTTACCGTGTGTCTTTATGTGCTTGAACGCACAGTGATCACAGCTAATCATTATCTCTAACCTCGGCGGGGTTAAGTTTCACTCCTGTTTAACGCTGACACTGGATAACAAAACACAGGGGAGACATATCACCTCCCAGGAGCAATTTGTTCTCTGTGTCTGATTGCTCGGCCTGCTCAGCTGCTAAAGAGGAACTTTTCAGTAAATAAGAGAATTAAACTAAGAGTTATTGCTGGTGTCTACATGGGTTGCAATGTAGTGCTTATATCAATTTAAAAACAAATGAAAGGTTTATTTTTTGGGCTTTTCATGGCTTCATTTTTAGAGATAGGACAAGAGGTAGAATCAGAAATAGAGGAGAGACAATTGGGGAATGACGTGTGGGAAAGGAGCCGCAGGCCGGATTTGATCCCGGGCCGCTTGCTTGGAGGACTATAGCCTCCGTACAAGAGGTGTTGCACTAATCAATAGGCTACCAGCGCCACCGCATTAATCACAAAAGTGTTGTTCCACAGCCCTAAATTAAGTACAAGTGACAGCCCTAACTATGGGTAGGAACTCATGATAACAACCATACACAAGACATAGCCCACAATATGATACAGCTACTCTGTGGTAAACCATATATTGTATGACAATTATTCAACAATAGATGTGATATCTGAATAACTGAATAATATGAATAATGGTACTAACAAGTAAGGTGCAGGATTTATGTATTTAGTCACTGCAATTTGGTGTCAGTTTCACCTCTTATTAGATCCCTAGTGAACAGAAAAGTAGAAAAATATATTTAATATTTGTATTTTTACACAAAAAATTGTCCAGCAAGTAAAAACAAATTTGAAATATTAGTTTTCAGCACCACCCTGTTGATTTATACCATAACATTTTAAAACATTTCTTTAGAAAGGGGGAACCATCAGGTGAGGGGGTCTGGGGGGGATTTATTTCACTGCATTGTGCTCGATTTTATGTGCAAATTTATGTTCTTGTGATTTTGTCTTGTGTACTCTTTTGTGTCTTCTGTTATCTATTTTGGTGTTAAGACACATTATCACATCAATGTTACATACATTTATTTTTATACTTTCATGTTGTATGTAGATTGTTTGTTGGATGTATGAGTTTACTGCTGCCTGAAAAACAAATTACCCTCTCACAGCGACAAGAAAAACAACCTTGATCCTTTTCGGAGGTAAGCATGATTTGACTGTCTGAGATTTGCATATTCATTTGCATAATTAGTGCCTGAAGCACTGACAGTGCGAAGGACCATATTGTAATGCAAGTAATTATTATTCTTTCTCCCTAAACAAACACATTTTTAAAAGCCTGAATGTGCATGAAAACTCAGCAAAATTTGCACGGTCATCGGACCTGGTGAAAAATTTGATATTTTGGTGTATTCATGAACAAAGTTTGCAAATTACCTCAACGGCGCCCACTATTGATTTTTACGAATAGGTTTTTTTGCCTACATACATGAATTATTTTTTACATATTAGAGCAGGCCGAGACCTACAAAAAAGTCAGTAGAAGTCATTGTCTGATGTCAACAGGAAGTCCGCTATGATTTTTTACAACAGGGCTATTCAGTTGGCGGCCCTGGGGCCGGGTCTGGCCCGCGACGTCATTTTTAGTGGCCCTTTAAGAAGTCTTATTTTACTCTTAAAAATGTAGGCTATCACTGTATGTTTTATTTATTTTTTAATTGCCGACGTGTATGATATCCGTATGACCATGTGACAGAGGCACAGATTTTTTTCCCAATTTGTGTGTCTCACCTCATGATGTCTCACCTCATGGTGTCTCAATTATTCTTGTTTATCAATCTCCTGCTCTCGTTCCTGCTTGACGCATGCACTGCTCTCATCTCCGCGGTCTCAACGCACTCATCAGCAGCGCCAGAGATCCGGTTGTTGCTAGCGCCATTCATAATGTCTCTTTCTACTTTAAAAAAATGAAAAGTGGACTCAGAAAACAGACAATTTAAGACCGAATGGACGAAGAAGTATCTCTTTATTTCTGTCTGTATGAGGCCCGTGTGTTTATTATGCAACAAGTGCGTATCGGTGTGCAAGGAATACAACTTGAGAAGACATTTTAAAATGACCCATGCTAACTTTGACACCGTTTTCCCGCTGGGGTCTGATGCTCACCACTAGAAGATATCGGGGCTGACTGCATGTTATGACCAAAGACGTTGCACACTTTTTTGGGGATTACCGAACAAGAGAGAGCTTCATCAGCATCGCTACGAGTAGCATGGCTATTAGGCAAAAAGAAAATGCCATTTACACACGTAGAGACTGTCAAGGAGTGTATGCTTGCATCGATTGAGGAGATGGTAACAGATGAGAAAACTCGAAACAGTTTGATTCAATCAAAAAAATTAAATTATCAGACACTTCAGCCATAAGGAGAGTGGAGGTCCTCGCATTGGACGTCTTCGAGTCTCTTTTGGACAAACTGAGGAAAGCAGAGGTGATGTCGCTAGCTGTGGATGAATCAACGGACAACAGTGATATAGCACAATAGAATAGAATAGAATGTCTTTATTGTCATTATACAATTGTACAACAAAATTATTTGGCTTCACCTTAAAGTGCACACACATGCAAGCATCCACAGCCAAAAACAACAAAAGAAGAAAATAAAAAAAAGGAACTCTCATTCAGGTAAGATGGGCATTGTATGGTAGGAGTTATTTACAGGTGGTAGCATAACAGAATATAAATAGATATTGCAGAAATATAAAATAAATATTGCACAGTATGAAATGTAAAATATTGCAGAAATATAAAAATAAATATATCACAGTATGAAATGTAAGATATTGCAGAAATATAAAATAAATATTGCATATGTGTGGTGAGGGTGGGACGGTCAACGCATGTCCAGGTTTAGTGTGGTTATGGCTCTGGGGAAGAAGCTGTCCTTGAGTCTGTTTGTCCGTGCTCTGACAGACCTGTAGCGTCTGCCAGAGGGCAACATGTCGAACAGATGAAAGCCGGGGTGCGAGCTGTCCTTTACAATGTTTTTTGCTCTGTTCAGGCAGCGGGAGTTATAAATGTCTTTAAGTGAGGGGAGTGTGCAGCCGATGATCTTTTGTGCTGTGTTTATTACTCTCTGAAGCCCCTTTCTGTCTGCTTCAGTGCAGCTGGCGTACCACACTGTGATGCAGTACAGCAGCAGGCTCTCGATGGAAGAGCAGTAGAAGTTCACCAGCAGCTTCTCATTCAGGTTGTTCTTCCTGAGCACTCTCAGGAAGTGCAGGCGCTGCTGTGCCTTCTTGGTGATCTCAGAGATGTTGGGAGTACAGGAGAGGTCAGCAGAGATGAGGGTGCCCAGGAACTTGAAGGTTTGGACCCTCTCTACACAGACACCGTTGATGTGGAGGGGAGCTGGGTCTGCGCAGTGCTTCCTGAAGTCAAAGATGATTTCCTTTGTTTTCGTGGTGTTCAGTGCCAGGTTGTTCACTGAACACCACCTTGTCAACTTCAGGATCTCATCCCTGTATGCAGACTCGTCTCCCCCTGAGATTAGTCCAACCACAGTGGTATCGTCTGCGAACTTGACGATGGTGCTACCGGGGTGGGTTGGGCTACAGTCGTATGTGTAGAGGGAGTACAGTAGTGGGCTCAGCACACATCTTTGTGGAGAGCCGGTGCTGAGTGTGCGGGTGGAGGAGACGTGGGGTCCAAGTTTAACAGTCTGGGGACGGCTCAACGCAGTGTGGAGAGCTATGGCTATGGCGTCCTCTGTGGATCTGTTTACTCTATAAGCAAACTGGTGTGGGTCGAAGGTCTGAGGAAGGCTGGCTTTGATGTGGTGTAAAACCAGCCTCTCAAAGCACTTCACGATGACCGGTGTTAGAGCCACTGGACGGTAGTCGTTGAGGCTGTCCGTGGTTGATTTCAGGCAGGATGGAATGGTGGCTTGTGACAGGGAGAGGTTGAAGATGCAGGTGAAGACTTGTAAGAGCTGGTCTGCACAGGCTTTGAGCACCTTCCCTGGTACTCCGTCTGGGCCAGCTGCCTTCCTGGGGTTTACTGCTCTTAGCACTCACTTCGTGCTCCTGTGAGTGTGACGGTGCTATGTGCTGGTGGAGGCTGAGGTAGTGTGGCTGTGTGGAGCTCAGTTTTCTCAAACCTTGCGAAGAAGCAGTTCAGCTCCTCTGCCAGCGAGGCGTCCGAGTTCCCAGGTGATGTTGCAGCCCCTGAAGTTTGTGATTTGTTGTATGCCTTGCCACACCTGTCGTGGGTTGTTGTCAGAGAGGTGGTCCTCTATCCTCCTCCTGTAGGCCGACTTAGCATCCTTGATTCCTCTCTTCAGGTCGGCTCTAGAAGCACAGTGCTCTATCACCTGACCTGAAGGCAGAGTCGTGGTTTCTAAGCAGCATTCGGACCTGGCTGGTCATCCAGGGTTTCTGGTTGGGAAAAATCCGGATGCTTTTTTCAACAGTGACATTTTTAATGCAGTACTTGATGTAGGTCAGTACTGTCTCTGTGTGTTCTGCCAGGTCCTGATGTTCAAATACATCTCACTGGGTGTTAGCAAAGCAGTCCTGTAGCTGAGAAAGTACATCCTCAGGCCAAGTTGTAACAGTCTTTGTAAGGGGTGTAGTTCTCCTCCTGAGAGGGGTGTATGCCGGGGTAAGGAGCAGAGAGAGGTGGTCTGACTGGCCTAGGTGAGGGAGAGGTATGGCTCTGTATGCGTGCTTGATGTTAGAGTAAACATGATCAAGTGTGTTTGCACCCCTGGTTGGACACTTAACGTGCTGAAAGAATTTCGGGAGAACCGTCTTAAGGTTTGCCTGATTAAAATCCCCAGCTATAATGTGAACTCCATCGGGGTGAGCACGCAGCTGTGTGTTTACTGTGTTTAGCAGGGTGGAGAGAGCTGTGCTAACATTAGCATCCGGAGGTATATATACAGCCGTAACTATCACTACTGTTAGCTCTCTGGGTAAGAAAAATGGTCTGCATTTAACTGACATGAATTCAATGTCGGGGAACAGTATTTATCTATGATTATGCTATTGTTGGACCAGTCGTTCTGTACGTAAATGCAAAGACCCCCTCCTCTGCTCTTACCGGAGTCTTTGTTTCTGTCCCAGCAGTGGAGAGTGCGGCCTGCTAGCTGTACTGCAGCATCGGGGATCCGCGGGTGAAGCCAGGTCTCAGTTATAATCATAACACAGCAGTTACGAACATAGCGATTCCCAGCCATTTGTAGTTCCAGCTCGTCCATCTTGTGAGCCATTGATCTCGCGTTTGTGAGGAACATACTGGGCAGAGGAGGCTTGTGTGGCTGTGTTCTGAGTTTCACCAGAAGGCCTGACCGGCGTCCTCGCTTCTGCTTTCTCTCCCTCCGCTGTCTCCGCCGCCTCCGCCGCCTGCTGGACCTGATAACAATCCACGGAGAGCCCAATGCTCTCGCGATGTCGTCGGGTATATTGTGAGTGCGTTGAAAGTCGCCTGTGATAGGTAACTCGTGCCGAAAACCAATGTCGAGTAAGTCCTAGTGGCTATAGCAGCGATTTGCACAAGTATTCACATAAAACATTAACGATAAACACAGAAAATAGCACAAAAAGGGAGAGCCGTGAGCCGCATCTTGGATCCGTTCCCTGTGTCTGTGTACAATTGTGTATTTATGTCAGATTCTATGACGGTGAATGTTTTCGGTAAGATCTACTTGGATTAATTCCTTTGGAAGGTCAGACGACTGGTGAGATATTGTTTTAAAAAATTATCTCATTCTTTGAAGAGAACAATTTAGACGTGGGACATATTAACATGCTAGTAACGGACGGGGCACCCGCGATGGCGGGCAGGACTCAGGGACTGTCAGCAAGGTTGGCGGTTGTTTCTCCACAGCTGAGATCATTACATAGTTTGATCCACCAAAGTCTTCTGTGTGATAAACTAAGCGGTGAGTTAAAAGAAACCATGGACTCTGTCATGGCAGTAATTAACTTTATTCGTTGTACCTCCAGCTTACAGCACCGCCTTTTCAGACAGTTGTTGACGGACATGTCATCACAATATAATGACTTGCTTACACATAATGACATGAGATGGCTCAGCAAAGGAAACGCATGGAAACGTTTTTGTGAACTCAGAGAGGAGATACTGGTGTTTCTCCGTAATTCAAAGCAGAAAAAGCCAATACTTTTGTGTCTTATGGAGAACGAGGACTTTTGTGCTGCGGTTTGCTTTTTGTGTGACATTTTTCATCACATGAACCACCTTAACACGGAGCTGGAAGGCAGGGATAAAACAGAGATTCAGCTTCTGGAGAGACTTAATGCTTTTCAGAGAAAGCTCTCTCTTTTTTCTGCTGATCTATGTCCAGGCTAAATGCTTAATTTCCCCACACTGTGTAAATCAGGCCTACCTATCACAGAGGCAATGACCAGATTCATAGATGCTTTGAAAATAAACTTTACCTCAAGATTTGAACATTTCAGTATTCCCACAGAGGTAATGACATTTGTGAAGGACACTTTCTGTGTGGATGTCGATGGAGAGTTTGCATTTTATGCAAAGGAACTGGTCACCTCACTGGATGAGGCATCTTTGCAACTTGAACTGATTGACATTCAGTCATCTGATGACCTGCGACAGTCATTCCAGCTGACAGGTTTTCAAAAGTTCTGGACTCATGCAGTGAGCAAGGAGAAATTCCCTCATTCAAGGAGTCTGGCGCTTTTCATTCTCACTATGTTTAACTCAACTTACACATGTGAATCCTCATTCTCACACATGAATGCCATTAAGACTACTAATCGTGCATCACTCACTGCCCAGCATCTGCACCACTGTCTGCACATTGCTCTGACAACCTACACTCCTGACTTCAGAAATTTCTCTCATTAAATGTCGGCTACATGATAAACAACAGTTGTAAGTTATACGTTTTGATATTTGCAGGTTGTTTGTACCAGTTAGAATATTACTGCTGAATCTTTTATATCAATAATGCAATATTATGCACTTAATGTGGCCACTGGTGTGGACAGATTTTTGATAAATAGTGCATTTTAAATACTGAAGGATTTTCCTTGTAAAAAAAACTCTGCTCTGTCATTGTTGGATTTCTATCCATAGTTAGCAACTGCTGGCTGAGCAGACTGTTCTTGGCAGCAGTATTGTTAGTATTTAGGATTAATTTTAGCAGGTTGTTTGTTACAATTTAAATGTTACTCAGGTGCCTTAATATTCACTTAATGTTATATTATGCACGTAATGTAGCCATAGATGTGGCATGGCTCACATGGACTGTTTATTAAGGTGTCTGATGATGCAATATTTGCCTTGATACTTTGCACTTTTATTGTTATAATTGTTTGTGATTCAAAAATGTTTTTGTTGGTAAGATTGAGTGCACTTAAGCCCATGTTGTCTGTTAATGAAATGGCTAAATTTCTAAATGTCTGGTATTGCTCACTCAGATTATTGCTTACGTTGTATGGTCATTTGAATGTAGATATGACTTTTTCATGTTGTGTCATGATGCAATGCAATGTTGCTGTTGTGCATTTAAAAATACAGTATGCACTTTCCAATATGTTGTTCCTAATTGTATTCAAAAAGCTGCTAAAATGATTACCCATATTTGGAGCGATATATCTCAGGCCCCTCATTTAGTATCTGTTTTTGGTATCTGGCCCTCAGTAAAAACTAAATAAATAGCCCTGGTTTACAGGGTACCTGTTTGAAAGCATCTGCCCGAGAGCGTTTATCTGATCAATTCAAGTTTGGTGTCAAATTAAAGTAGACAAGTTGAAGAATAAAAGTTAAAATCATGAGGTTTTGAAATAAGGAGTGGCCGTGGCGTGATGTCAAAGTTTGATGTCGTCTTTGGCATCGTGCCAAAAACAGTAAATGCTTATAACTCTACTATGCAGTGTTCAATCATCACCAAAAAATGCATGCATGACAAAGAGCCCGCCCTGAACACATCCATGATTTAATTTTTTTAATTAGTCACAGCGCCACCTGTTGACAACAGGAGGTCACTCCGTCTGAGCACTGTTTCCTTTGCACTAGCCATTGCTACACTGCTACTTGCTTGTATCTCCCTCAAAATCACTGTTGACCATCAGAAGACCTTCACCATACGACCTTTACAAGCACAAAGGCCTGCGTGAAAAGCTGTTCCCTCACGGACACGTCATTCGCCATCAGACAAAAAAATGTTATTTGAGGGGCTTAAAATTGCTTAACATGGTCGTATACACACAGCACTTCATATACATCATCCCAGTGGCAAAGTCAAACTTTTCTTGTGGGTGAAGTGAGTAGGCGTGGCTAAATGGTTCAGTGGCGCCCCCTTGAAAATTTCAAAAAGGCCTCCCCATAGGGTTTTTTTTCTCCGAAATGCATAAAAATGATTCTGTATATTAAACATGTCAGGACCTACATAAAATTCTGCATTTCATAGGTTCCCTTTTTGAACGAACTTGCCAGAGAGTGTCATCCCATAATGTAAATTCCATTTCTACACATTCAGGAGTGAGTTGTGAGTGCATAAAATACTCTACTCACCATAATATATGTAGCCTACAGTCTAGTGTTTTTTTTTTTTTTTGAAAGATGAACACATCTGTGATCGGGCTGAGTCCAGTGCACAGTCTATTCACAATAAGTCCAGCTTCAGAAAACACTCTCTGCTGACCGTCTCATTTTCTCCTCACTTTTTTCCATATGTCTTCTTCTTTTAAAGCTGACACACCAAGGAGATCGTCGGCCGTCAGTTCTAGTTTGACCATCGGTGAGCGGCCGTCGCCCTAGTTTTAGTTTCTAGCGGTGTGTCCGTCTGCCTTTTTTTGGGCGATTTGACATGTTGAATCGGCGTCGGTGGTCGTTGGGACGAATCTCTCGGCACAGGTTCAGGAAAGCCCCTTAAGCATGCTGCTGTAGTATCCATGCTCTCACTCATTAGTGTGGTTTCTCCTTATTTGTCTTACTTGTCTCTCTTCTTTTCTGTGTTGACCGACAGCGGTGTGAAAATTGTCTTCTCGTATCATAACAACAGACTACCGCCGCCTGCTGACATGGAGAGTTATTTCCTCTCACGCATGCGTGGTGGTTGCCGGTCGGCTGTAGTCTTTGCGGTGTGTTCAAGTGCAACTTTTTGGCCAGGACTTGACCCTGGCCCTGCGACTTGAGGAGCACTGGCGGCTTGTCGGTTCATACATTTTTAATCGATTCAATTCATAACAGCGATTAATCGATTAACGATTAATCATTAACATTCGTAGTTTCTACTTACTTGGTCCATTACATTTCTCCTGACACAATGGAGGTGATCATACTCAACAATTGTCAACAATTTAAATCAAAGGGAAATTCATGCAAACATCGAAGCCAGATGCAAACTATGAGGCTCTGTTTTTCTTAGGAAGCAGAGAAGAAACACTGCACATAAACAACACCTTACATCAGACTTTCTTCTATTTATTTAACATTTTTTATACACTTTTTTTTGATAAACATTTTATAAAGAATATTATCATTATGCTTAAGTTACTGAAACCCCAATTAATCTGGTAAAGAATAGTTTTTTATTGCAACAGTCAAACATGGGAGGGGAGAGATTTTGAGGGAGAGGGGTGTAATGAGATTGGGAGAGGGGAGGTCACATCCTGTCAGTGCATTTCACCCTCTTCCTATGATAGCTGCTCTTTTGCTTTAAATTGTGTTTTCGTTTTACATACACATTTGTTTAAGTACATTTATTTGAGTTACTAAGTTATTATGTCAAATAATCACAGATTTAAGTCACAGATAATTTGGATCATTTGATCAGATCAGGAAATTGAGAAATTATGAAAATATATTTGCTGGCTATAACGCAGCGCTGTTTGACAGTCTGTGTGGAGAAGTTCACAGACTACAGCTGGCTGACGTTACGATCGTTAAGTTATCGATTGTTAAGTTATCGATTGTTAAGTTATCGATTGTTGCTAAAAGCAGACACGGTGGAAGTGAACGGAGAAAAGTTGAACGTACGTTCCCGACTCGGTCCATACGGATAGCGGATATACAGTGTTCCGTTGCACAGTTGCACTACAAGTAAACAGGTGCGCGTGGTGGTTGGCGTTCCGGTGTGTGTTTGCAGCCATGTATGTTGGTGTGTCTATCGTCTCAGCGTGCCCCCGCGATGACCCGTCTGCAGACAGCAGAGGAGCAGGGACAAGAAGCCGCAGCTACATCATACGCGGTTTAGTTTAGTTTTAACATGACTGTTGGGATAAATATTTACCGCCATGAAGTGGATTGCTCGTTGAAGTTAACTCGCCAAACGGAAAATCAAGCCGCATTTAGAGCTTGTGGGTGTCAGCGGAGCGTCCGGAACCAGTCAAAAGAAACGAACAGTCAATCAGCTGCTATCTAGTACAAGCCACATAAATGGATGAGAGGGGAGATGACTACTAGAAGTCAGAGACGTTGTATTTAAGTTTATGTTCTGCTTGTTCAACAGTCGTTTGATGTATTGATATTTTGAACACACATTCAGAGAGGATTTGATTTGCAATTTGAATCGTCTTTTTTTTCTTTTGGTGCTCGTGATTGTCCTTTGGCGCTGGGTAAAACCTCTTTGGGTACTTGGGTCAAAGAATTCTCTATGCAGGAAAAATCCTGTGTCCACAGCTGGGATGAGGAGCTGGTGTTGAATTTCTTTAGATTTGCATATCAGTGTCAGTGATATAAGTAGAGACTGTTGTCGTATTCAGTTCACAGAGCACCACGATGGAGAAGTTCTGGCTGGGTCTCTTGTGTCTCTCAGGTCAGTAAACTCTGTTTAATTATAACTGCTTATTTTGTTACAATCCACAATGTCTTCAGTAATCAAGTGTTTTAAGGGGTTGTCTTTATGATTATATTGGTTGGTCTGAAAAAAATGTTAACCTTAAAAATTCAATAAAAAGCAATATATAAAATAGAATAATATAATAGAAGGCAGTGTACATATTATTTTTAATTTTGTTCGACAGGTGCATCTCCACATAAACAGAGACTTTGCACATTAATAGTTAATAATTTTATCACGATAAAAAATGTCATATCAGTCGATATCGATAATTATCACGATAATTGTCAATCATTATTTCTTTCAAATTTAAAATCTGATTTGAAAGTTGAAGAAACCAGATGGTTAATTATGGTTTAATTATTCTTTATTGTCGGGGAGCTGGAAATACTGATACGACAGTTTGCTGCTGGGGAGTCGCACTTACTGGCCTGCTGCTTACTGAGGGTCCACACCATAGACTGTTTATATTATTTACAATACGGTCCACACTAACACTCGTTTGGGACGTTTGGTCATTTCTTTCCTTCGGTGTGTTATAACGGGTCAGGTTTGTGGTGTCACCGTTTTAGCTGCACTTGTCTTCGGCACAGTTAACAGAGCACTTTACTCTGTTTTTTTGTCGCGCAGGCCTAGGTGCAGCAAAGCACCTGTTTATTTACTCTTTACTGTATGTGTGTTCTCCTCACAGGCTGGAACATCTCCTCATGCCTTCCCTCTCAGTACCACTATGTAGCTGAGCCTATGACTTGGACTGAAGCTCAGACCTACTGCAGAGAGACGTACACAGACCTTGCCACTGTTGAAAACATTGAAGAAATGGATCAACTTCTCTCCACAGTTCCATCTCTGCTTGATGAACATTTTGTCTGGATCGGCCTGTACAGTAAAATCGAGTGGAAATGGTCAGACGGCTACACAGAGAGTGGGGCTGATTATAGGAACTGGTCCCCTGCAGAACCCAACTTTTACGGACGTGAATTCTGTGCTGTAATTGGAGATAGTGGAACATTGTTCGATGACTTCTGCTCTCAGAGATATTATGTTATGTGTTACACAGGTAAGAGAGCAAGAAACAAGGGGCATGTCCAGGCTGTTTTGCTTTGATTGGCCCAACTTGGGCGCTGATTTATGAAGGAGTGGAATTAAGTTTTAGTGCACGCACACAGTAATAATAGGGTCGGTAATCTTCTAGTTAAAACATATACAGTCCATCAAAACTTTGATAGAGGACATACTGGCTGCTGCGTTGTTGTCAGAGAAGCCAGCACTTCAACATAGCATGTTTCCTTAATGTCTGATCATATAGTAAGGTCATTTAATGATTTAATTCATTATATATCTCACATATCTTTCTTTCAAAGAGGTTTAGTGAACATTTTACTTGGATTAATCATTTCCTTTTTTTTCTAACTCTAACTGCAGGGACACAACAGGATCCTGAGTTTGTCTTTGTCAATGAAAGAATGTCTTGGTCCGATGCTCAGAAGCACTGCAGGGAGAACTTCATAGACCTGGCCACTGTGAGGAACTTCAATGACACCAAGAAGTTCCTGAGCTGGCTGCCAAAAAGACTTGTGGTATGGATTGGTTTGTACAGAGATCCTGACATTAACTGGTCTAATGGGAGTCTCTCCACATACACATACTGGAAAGGCAGTTCAACTCCATTAGGCTCCATGAGCGTGGTTTGTGGAGCTGCGGAGATGCCAACATCAGGAAAATGGATTTTGTCTGACTGCGAAACTAAACTCCCGTTCGTTTGCTACAGCCCTCCATGTAAGTGATAAACTGACTTTCACTTGAACAAAGAGATTGTAGAATTAGATGATTATAATTTATGCTACACTGTCATTAATTGTAATGAAGCAGTAACTCAACAGCACAGTTTCTTCTTTATTTCTGCATGACAGCAAAACAGCAGGTGATAAAGCTCAGGATGAAGCCAGAGGACTCCACTGTGGATCTGAATGACCCTGCTGTGAAAGCAGACATACTGAAAAAGGTGAGTCTCCAAACTTTTTTTAGTAAACTTGAATTGCTTGACCAAGTGAGTGATGGGGGAATTTCTGTCTTCATTTGTGTGTTTGTTTGTTTGTTTGACTGTGTTTCTATCCTGTTAGCCTGCCAGGTGAAACTAATGCAAGCTCCCAGCAACAATACAGATTTAAGAACATGTTTAGAAATTGTTTCCATATGTATCTTTCAGCTCCAGGACAGGCTGAAGGAGAAAGGACTGAGTGGAGTCACCCTGAAGTGGAAAGAGCAGCCTGATGGGAAAGTTTTCCACAAGGAAGAAAAATGTTCTCAGAAGAAAAACGATGAAAACTTTAAGCTCTGCACATGAAATGTACCCGTGTTTAGCTGCACAGTAATGTGTGTTATCAATGTTGGATGATGATTCTATCTGAGACGTGCATTACAATAAGTGACTAAGGCATTCAGTGTGATAAATAATTATTTAAAAAGTGTATTGTAACTTTAACCCTTATCAATATCAGCGTTAGTGTGTCATTAATTTGTATTGCCATGAATAGATATACCTGCTTACAGTTACCAATGGGGGAAAGGGGATACAGGATTGATTATAATCTGGATCTGTTATAATCTGTGTTCTTAAAAAACTGTGTAATGTTATAAGATTTGTGTTTGTTTAGAAGACTGTTTACTTTAAAGTGAATCTCTGGCTTGCATGAGGAGGAGAGACGGTAAATGAACAGCTGTTAGATAGTACACTCATCTTGACACAATGCTCTGATTTATGTTGTGACATTAATGCTTTTTAGCTGACATCTGTCTCTGGAATTTGGGGATGTTGTGTAAGAGGGAGGCACCAAGCAGGTAAACATGAGGAGAGGCTTGTTGTCCATGTGCCGGGACATTAAAGGCACTTTTTAAGATTTTGGTTGAAACTGTCTTTAGGTCCTGACAGAAATTAAAAATTAATGTACTCTGAAAAAGGAACGAAGAAAATCCGTCATCATCTCATATCGGTCGGCCCGTACTTTCTATCATTATGCAGTATAATGAGGAGGGTATTCAGGGTAAAGTCATAGTTAATGACCTTTAAGTTATAGACTATGGTCATATAGAGGAAGTTCTGTTTGTGCATGTGATTGTAATTCATGCCTGTGTGTGTGAGAGAAGCATTTCTCTGAATAACAAAGGGAAAAATAAAGTGTATCAAATGAAAAAAATTCATTAAAATATATCATATAACTTATTTTCATCAGTGTGATGTCCCACTGTCATCTTCTTCTTTGGCCAATTATTGATTAATCAATTAACTTCCTACCATTTGTTAAGAGAGGACAGCTCTGTCTATGTCAGGGAATTACAAAGAATAGATCGATAGATCTTTAGGTCCTGACAGAAATCTCAAAATTAATGTGCTCTGAAAAAGGATCAAAGAAAATCCATCATCATCTCATATCGGTCGGCCCGTACTTTCTATCATTACGCAGTATAATGAGGAGGGTATTCAGGGTAAAGTCATAGTTAATGACCTTCAAGCTATAGACTATGGTCATATAGAGGAAGTTACTAATAAGCACTTCATAATGACTAATAAGCAGCCAGTATGCTACTAATTAGCATGCTAATAGACAATTAATAAATTAGGAATATTTTGACCTCAATTTTATTTTATTTTACAAAACCACATTCTGTGACATAAGAGTCACACATAAGAGTTTTTATCAGAGTTCAAGTATGTGGTAGAATTAATTAAAAGCTACTTAAAATAAGATGGTTGATCACATGATAACATTTTCTATAACACAGTTCTGTTTCAAATACACGCATCACTTAGACACCAAAATATATATTTACACAGTTCCACCTTCAGGTAAAAATGTAAATCTTCATTTGTAGACTTGTCATCTGTTCCATTGTGTAGACCTGTTGACGTCTTTGCATCCACTGAGCTATTGTTGGTGGTTTTGTGTGTCCGTCCAGTTCACACCATAGACTGTAAATATTAATAGACGAAGTCTGAGTGACATGACCCGTCTTTTTCAGAAGGGGGCTTTTGAGTCTCATTGATCTCCATGCTGGAAATCCTGACCCTTTCTGAATAGTCACAGTTCAGTATGCAGTACGTACAAATTGAATGAATCAATTAATCATCTCAATTTGAGGAGAAAAAGATGGCGACCAGGCCATTTTTCGCATAATGCCAAAAACTTATTTTTCTTGTTCCCCATGGAGACGATGGAACTTAAACAAGCCAGGGCCCGTTTCCGTGTGTGGAGGGTTCATTTAAAAAGCCTGGTTGTTGAAGTTTCGTCACAGATGTATTAATAAGTAATTTTAAAATATATTCAGAGATGATTGAGGAATGTTTTCTCCTCAGTCATGTTGTGTTCAGACAGTCTGAAACGCTCCGTCTCCTCCCAACATGATGTGTCTGCTCCTCTCTCCTCCACACGCGTTATCTGTAAGAGAACATGTTTATCCTGACAGGAAGTTCACACCTGTGTATTTAGTGGTTCTTTCTCGCGCTAGAGTTTATAAAGGCACTCTCGTTTGGGCATGCGTAATGACGCTGGGAGCTCTGTGGCACATCTGGGAACTTTTTACCACAGCTTATAGCTTATTGCAAACTAAAGGTAAGTGGGCTCCTGTTAGAAACTCCACAGTGTCCCATCAGAGAGAAGCGTGGGGTCAAACATGATGTAATGTGAGAGGATGTTCTGATTATATTTGATGAAGGTGAAAATACATTGTCATTGTTTTATTTATCTGATTGATGTACTAGATGTTTCTTATGTCTCTTCACTGCTGTTTTTTATTTGATGGACTCATAGCCCACTCTTTTTTGTAATCCATCTGGTTAATTGAGTGTAGTTATGGGAAAACGAGTAAAATTGATCAATTAGATCTGTAAGCCTAATGTTTCTGTCTGTTTAATGGAAATACAAATTTTAACTTTTTGATGTTTGTCCTTCCTCAGGTGGTGCAGATCAGCCTGCTGCTTCTGCTGGAGCTCCTACTCCTACTCCTGAAGATACTCCTTCAGCAGCTCCTCCTGCTGCTGCTGTTCTTGCTGCGCCTCCTGTCGCTCTTCCTGCTTATCCCTTTGCTTATCCTCCTGCTCATCCTCACCTGTATCCTCCTGCTCATCCTCACCTGTATCCTCCTGCTCATCCTCACCTGTATCCTCCTGCTCATCCTCACCTCTATCCTCCTGCTCATCCTCACCTCTATCCTCCTGCTCATCCTCACCTGTATCCTCCTGCTCATCCTCACCTCTATCCTCTTGCTCCTCCTCACCTCTATCCTCCTGCTCCTCCTCACCTCTATCCTCCTGCTCATCCTCACCTCTATCCTCCTGCTCCTCCTCACCTCTATCCTCCTGCTCATCCTCACCTCTATCCTCCTGCTCCTCCTCACCTCTATCCTCCTGCTCATCCTCACCTCTATCCTCTTGCTCCTCCTCACCTCTATCCTCCTGCTCCTCCTCACCTCTATCCTCCTGCTCCTCCTCACCTCTATCCTCCTGCTCCTCCTCACCTCTATCCTCCTGCTCCTCCTCACCTCTATCCTCCTGCTCATCCTCACCTCTATCCTCTTGCTCCTCCTCACCTCTATCCTCCTGCTCCTCCTCACCTCTATCCTCCTGCTCATCCTTGTGCTCACCATCCAGCTTTCTCTCCCTCCTTCCCTCGGGCTGATCTTAGCTCTGCTCATGCTGATCCTGCTCTTCCTCACCCTGACCTCGTTTTCCCTCACCTTGACCCCGACCCTGCTCTGCCTAACCCTGATCCGCCTATTGCTGCTGCTGAACCTTACCCTCAACCCACTCCTCCTTTTGCTAGTGGTGGCCCTCTTTTTGCTCGTGCTGACCCTGACCCCGCTTTGCCTGACCCTGCTTTGCCTGACCCCGCTTTGCCTGACCCCGCTTTGCCTGACCCTGACCCTGACCCTGACCCCGCTTTGCCTGACCCTGCTTTGCCTGGCCCTGACCCTGCTTTGCCTGACCCCGCTTTGCCTGACCCTGCTTTGCCTGGCCCTGACCCTGCTTTGCCTGACCCCGCTTTGCCTGACCCTGCTTTGCCTGGCCCTGACCCTGCTTTGCCTGGCCCTGACCCTGCTTTGCCTGGCCCTGACCCTCTTTTCGCTCATGTTGACCCTGAAGCTCTCATTGAGCTTCGTAAGCTAATCGAGTTCCTTGAAATGCATCTTTATCGGCGTCGTGATGAAGACGAGGAGTCTGAGCCCTACAGTGACCATTCACAGTCCATGGATGAAGATGATGAAGATGATGAGGAGGCGGAGTCTGGCAGCAACTTTTCACAGTCCATGGATGAGGAAGACGAGGAGGAGAAAAGAAGATTCCCAAAGAAGCTTTTGCGTCTGGCTGGGCTTTAAAACCCTGAGTAGCATCTTGCACCAGGAGCATTTCTTTCTTTCTTGATGGCAGGGACAACGGACCCTTTTTTATTATGTTTGCCTTTGCGTCTGGCTGGGCAGACTAACCCAGGGGAAGTCTTTGCGTCTCGCAGAGCTGTCAATATCCCAGGTAGCGTCTTGCACCGGGTCTTTATTGGACTACCACTTTTCTTTTTTTAGCACGAGGGCTGGATTGACTTTTCTTGGATCCTGAGGACCGCTCTTTGCGTCTGGCTGGGGCGGCGATGCCTTAGGTAGCTCTTGCGTCTGGCAGGGCTGTCGACGCCTCGTGCATTCAACAGGACAGGAACCTTCAGTGTAGACGTGTGGACAGAAGACAGAAGACGGACCAAAAATCTGCAAAAACTAACAAATCAACAGAGGATATATTGGACGAGCTCCTCTAAGTCATGCAGTGTGGACAGAAAAGGTAAGTATGGAGCTCTGGTTCAGCTCAGTCTGTAGAGCAGACGCCTCAAATACGGAGACCACAGTCCTCGACACACTGGTCCCTGGTTTGACTCCCGAGCTTGCCACTCGCTCTTACAAAACATTACCTCTCTTTATCCAAAAAAATACTGTTTAAGAAGAGAAGGTAGGTATGAGCCTCTGGATCAGTAATGTCTCTTATTTAAATATTCAAAGTCTGTCTTGCTAACCACTCTGTGTGTCATTTTGTCTTTGATCGAACTCCATCTCTTGAGCTGCTCCTCGTCGCTAAGGACGAGGAAGGTAAGTACCAGTTTTCAGATCGTGGGTTGATCTTCGATACAGCTTTTCCATCACTGGTATCAGGATCCAAACACTAAACCTGCTTCTTACATGTTAAATCATATTAATTTACTAAGATGATTTATCTGTCTTACTAACCTTTTATATCTCTCTCTCTCTCTCTCTAACACATGAGCTGCTGTGAAAAAGGTACGTACGAGCGTCTGACAGAGAAAAGACTCCAGTGTCGTTAACCGTCTCTAGACCTCGTGTTTAGGGTGTGAACTCTGCCTTGTTTTAATCCTCAAACAAAGACGGCTTTGGATTTTTTTACTTTTAGACCGATGGAGTTCCGATCTGTGTCTGATTTATGAGGCTGTTACTGTGATTGGATGATAATCATCCTCCTTCAAATACAAACCTTCGCTTTGTTGTGAACTTAATTTAACTTTTTCAACTGACTCTTAAGAGGCTGTTGACTCACCTTTATGTCAAACTCAGCCTCTTCACTTCACAGCTCGAGGACGAAGAAGGAAGAAGACGAAGGTGAATGTGACCTTGATTCATTATTATCACATTTTTAATCACATTAATCTGTCTTCATCCTCGTGGTATTATTATTCATCTTACTAACCATCTTGTGTCTCTCCTCTTGTCCTACTCGGCCGCCTGTAGGATCAGAGGACCAGTCGAGGTGAGTGTCAGCTTCTCATCGAGTGTTTTTATAAAGACAGGGACACAAATTCATTATCCAATCATATTAAAGATACATGTTATACTGACTATTCTTTTGTTCTCTTCTCTGACTCCATCTCCTCAGCTGCTGCCCTTCACTGCAGGTGACGACGATCCAATAGGATCCGAGGACAGCAGGTGCAGAACATTCAGAGTTTCCATGAAGAAGAAGTGTTGAGATCCGACCTGCAGGAGGAGCAGACAGAGGTAACGACAATGACAATATAACTTCAGGAATAATCCAGAGACCATGCATCTCACTCTCTCTGTTGGACTCTGTGTTTGTTTTACAGACTCATCGTTCCTGCAGGACATCCAGGGTTACCGCGACGACAATGAAACAAACGGCAACTGCAGAGCGGATCATTTTTAGAGCGACGACCACAATACGAGCTGCAGAGAGAAACTGAGCTGTGTTTTCATCGTCAAGGTAAGTCCCAGTTTATAAAAGTAACACAAAGAGCAACGTTAACATGTGATGCAGATATGTCTCATTATAGACCATCAACTTTTTCTTTTAGCATAATCAAAGTATTTTTTCTGTTTCATGGGGAAGGACTGCCGATTCATTTGTGACCAAACCTGGGACCCTTCAGAGAGAAGATATCAACCAATCAGCATCCAGCTTCTGTTTCAACCAACCTTCTGAAAACATCTGGTTTGGTGTTACATTCAATAAAACCTGCAGACGTGCAAAGAAAGATTATGAATTTGGAGTTTTCTTAGACTTTAAGTAATTTTGGGTTGAAGCATTCAGTTTATTATAAAAGCTTCAAAGTTTATTTGGTTTATTACCGCGTTACAGACATTGTGTTGGATCTGAACTCACCTTTAAAATCATCAAAGACAAATAATCAAACTCTCTAATATGTTATTCTTTAAAGAAAGTTCAAATAAATATCTGTTAGAACTTAAATAGTCTGAGATGATTTATCTGAAGTTTATTAAACTCAATTAGAGTGAAACTGTCATCTTGATGTTGGATGTCTGGATGCAGTTAACTAAAACGACCACTAGGTGGTGCTGCTGCTGCAGAGATAACAGCTGATTCTAAGGAGCTGCGGAGGTTTGACCTTTGACCAGATGGTGCTGCAGAGAGGTGACCCAGAGGGGGGAGAGCACGTGTCGGGTATCTCTTCAATCTCTGTTAAATAACTGCATAAGAGTGATGCAGTGATTTCTTCTCTCCTGACATCTTTCCCCAGAGTCAGAGTAAGTCATATCATACTCTGTATACATTATGATCAAACATTTTTGGCCGATCTATTCCACAATCTTTCCATTTTTCCCCTCATTATTACTGCACAAATGGAGCCCTGGTGTACAGCGCCCCCTGCAGGACAAACCATTTTAGATCAATGTGCGTGGTCATATGTGCACCGCATACATGCAAACCTTTTCTGGCTTCAGAAATCCCTGTTTTGAGTTATTGTAGCGAGCTGTCTCGACGTATTAAACTGCTAATCGAACAAAGCAGTCAGATGTTCTGCTAAGATCCTCTGTTGGAGGAGTTTGGTTCAACGTGTGATTGTCTGTGACCTGTCTCTGATGTGTTTCAAACCAGCTTATAGTCCCTCTGACTGCACGTAAAAAATAATCTGCACCTTCATTTATGTTATATTCCTGCATGGCGTCTGTGTATGTCTGTACTGCAAACTCATTGTCCTCTGTGTCAATGTCAGAGCAGGCAGGAAGGTGACAGAGTGATTGACAGCTCCGTCTGTTCCTTTGACTGAGACATTTTTCCATCGAGCCGCACAGTCTGCACTGACAATGAACACACACACACACACACACACACACACACACACACACACACACACACACACACACACACTGTTCATGACGTCAGAGGAGGCTCGTTTCAGACAACAGGCTGTGATTGGCCGTCTGGAGGTTGTAGGTGTGGTCAAAGGAACATGAATGGATTCTGAGCAAAGGTGTTTGGGGTGTGTTCGAATTGTCCCTCCTATCTCCTTTCACTATCCACTTGACCTTAACCCCAGAAGCATTTAAGTGGCGGCCATGATAAGAGCCGTTCGAATTCTCTAAAAGTTAAGGAAAGGTGGGTCAGTGTTTCCTTTATAACCTCCTTTAGCATAGGATACACCGGACCATCCTTTACGAAAGGAGATGAGATATGACGGCCCACAATTCTTTGCGGCCGCAACATTTAGAGCGAGTCACACATCCGACCGTTCACGAACATTAACGATGACTGTAAAGGGGCTCAGCTCACATAAGGGATAAAAAGATAAGAGACATTTTTATCAGATGATGTTTTATTCAACATATTTCATTCACTTAAGAATGCTTTGTGCAGTTGTACATTTGTATGCTGAAAACATTATGTGTAGGTTATATCTTACATAAATGTAACAATTCATTTCATACAATCATATTTATGTTGATTTATGGTGGACAGGAAGCTGATGGTTTCACTTTTCTTACTTGTAGCCTGGTAGCCTATATTAATTTATTTCAATCCCAACCTTGTGGTATTAAGGATTATTTCACTGGTATGAAGGCACAGGGGAAAGTTTTTTAGATGCGTTTTTTGTAGTCCATTTTCGGAACATTGTAGTTTCAACACGGCAGACCCACGTCATTAACCTCCTCCGGCCCGTCGCATTTAATGACGTCGCCTAGTGGAAAATGTGGTCGGATTGTCAGAGCAACGAGATCGCCTTTCCCTAAGTCCTTTATGAATTCTCCTAACATCTTTCCTTAACCTCATGACGTTTTCCCCAGGGTTAAGGTAAAGTGGATAGTGAAAGGAGATAGGAGGGACAATTCGAACGCACCCTTGGTCATAGCATGGAGACCAGACACAAAGATGGTGACCATTAAGTCCGATAAGACCCGATTACCTGAGACATGTCACAGCGTGATAAACACCTGCAGCCTGATTTCTTCTATGAACGTGTCTCGACTCTCTGACTTGAATGATGTTGTTGAAATAGTGTTTCTCCTCACCTGATCTTATAGAGAAATCTCTTCACCTTTTGGATTCTATTAAAACTAAATCTTAATCATTATACTTTATACGAAACAGAAAATTTAATTAACTGCTAATAATAATACAATTTATTTAAAGGAAGAATGTGCAACATGTTACGCAAATGATAAATCCAGTCTCTCCTGTGTAAATGTGTCTCTGAGTCATGACTGTCTACAATGAGTGAGAAGCTTGAGTCCCGCTGGCTGTGTTGTTGTCAGAGCCGTGTTTACATGGACGGGACGGCCAGCTCCTCCCCTTGAGTTTAAAAGCTGTTTTATGGCCCTGACACACCAAGGAGACCATCGGCGTTGGTCCGTCTGTGAGCAGTCGCCCCCCTACTTTTTGAAGTGTGTCCAGCTCCGTCGCTACCCGTCTGCCCCAGTTGGCCTTTTTTTGGCTGATTCCACATTTTGAATTGGCGTGATCCGTCGCCGGCGAGGTTGGGGGTAGGAATCTCTCTGATTGGCTGTTCAGCTAAGCGAAACAGGTGAGCTAGTGCACGAGAAGAAATACGGAAGCGCCTCTTCTATTCTTGTTCCACTAATAAAAGACCAAGGGCTGACAACGCCAGCGCCATTTTCAACTTTCTATCAGACATGATTCTCCATTAGAAGTTCCTTTATTAGTGTTGTAGAGTGTTGAGCGACAGCGGTGAGAAAATTGTCTTCTCGTATCACAACAACGGTTAATTTATCCACGTCTTCTTCCGGTTTCCCCTTTTTGGAATGACGATTACAGACTACTGCCGCCTGCTGGCATGGAGAGTTATTTCCGCAGAACGTACATGGTGGTTGTCCGTTGCCTGTAGTCTTTGCGGTGTGTTCAAGTGCAACTTTTTGGCCAAGACGTGAGGCGACGCCACAGGCGACCTTCGTCGCCACTAGTTCTTTGCCGTCTGCTTGGTGTATCAGGGTCTTAAGTCAAGGACTGGAGAAAAGAAGAAGAACATACTCACTGCTTATTTTGATGTCACGTAATAATTTTTTGATCACGGTCATTCCGTGTCAATGTATGTGAAAAGGGAAGCTACGAGCTAACTAAAGAGCGCTAACATTAGCATGCTAACAAAACAATTCAGGACACAGGTGATTGCAGCTCGAGCAAAGGACAATTTTATCCACGGCTTACTATTAATGGTGCTTAATTACGGTGCGTTCTTATTCATAATTCCTTTATGTGAATGTGAGTGGAGGGGGGTTGGAGGTGTGTCTCTGGAGGAGAGCGGAGGCTTCAGTATGGAGGTGTGGCCAAACAGCAGTTTGTTTTGGTTTCATGCTGGTGCTCAAGGGCGACATCTACTGGATCAAAAAGTTGCACATTCTTCCTTTTAAAGGCGTCTTTCATCAAGCAGCACCTTATTAATGTATTAATAAATAATTTAATTATTCAAGCCAAAATGTTTCCTCGTCTTTTTTGTTGATGGAGGGTTAAGTTTGTGACTCATTTAAGACAAACTGAAGTGAGCCCTCCGTCTGACACGCACACACACACACACACACACACACACACACACACACACACACACACACACACAGTAAAATGGATGTTTGACGTCACATCAGCAGTTAGTCACTCTGCCTGCAGACAAACACAGAGAAGCCTCATAAAGGACGTTTCTGCATGAAAAGATGTGAAAGACTTCAGCGGGCACAAGACAGTTACATAAACACGGTTTAGTTCTTTTTTGGTCACAGGCAGACACCGTACCTGACATTCTCAGAGGTTACAGGTGACGGCTCAGCGGTGGTGTGCCCCAGGGGACGTGATGTGTGAGATAAACATGTCACTGATTCACACCGCTCTCACCCCGGGCACTGCTGGAGTCTCAATTTGGTTTTATTTATGAATAGAAATAGAATCCAAGCAACAATAATCATCCAGCACTGGACTTAAAAGTTTGAGTGGTAGGGTAGGCTTGAGCTTTGATTTTAAAATGTGCCGGCTGGATTTATCTCTTAGACAAGGCCTTAGGCAAACATGAACAAAATAATGTTTGTTGTTTTCTAAACTGGAGACTCATTTTATGTTAAGCCTGCAGCAGCATAACTAGGAGCTGGTCTATACCTGCAACAGCCCCTAACTATAAGATTTAACAAAAAGGAAAGTTCTATTCTAGTCTATTCTTAAAAGTACAGAGTGTGTCTGCCTCCTGGACCCTGACCGGTAGATGATTCCAAACGAGAGGGGTCTAAAACCCAAAAGCTCTACCTCCCATAGTACATTTAGAGACTGTAGGAACCTGGCCTGCAAAACAAAAGCACTTTGAGTTTTGAGTCAACAGCGCCTTTCTGAAAAGTTTAAAGATTTTCAACTTGAGTGCTCGGAGCGGCCGCACACAAACGGCAGAGCAAAAGACGCTGGGTGCTGCGCTTTTCATCCAGCTTTCTGCTGCGAACGCCCTCTACCCATTGAAAACAACTGGACAAAACAATGGTGAATAAAAGAAAATCTCCTTATTTATATATGTTGACAATCGTTTACAAAACAACTACTAAAAATAAATACATTAAATTGAAATCAGTTCACTTGAAAGTGAAAACAACAATGGCTGAGATGATTCAACAGACTCTCTGCGTGATGTTTTACAGTGTATGAATCTCAAACTCGGTATTCTCCGAGCAGTAAAACACATAAACAGAGCAGTGAGTTGTTGTTGTTTCTCCCTGGGAGGCTACTGCCGTCCTAATGCTGAAGGTTTTCACCCAGCTGTGATTGTCTCTGACAGGTGAACTGAGTCATTCCTGCACAACGCTAAAATAACCTCCGTGCACGCTCACACAAATAACCACACACAAACATCCTCGACTGGACTTAACCTTTGGATTCTGGTTGGTCTGAGCTGATCCATCAGTCTCTCATTAACAAGGTTTGAGACATTTAAACCCCTGATCCTACTCCACTCAGAAATATTACATCATCCATCTGGCTCGCTTTGCTTCCTGAATCCCTGATTGAATCAAAAACCCCACCCGCCGACCGCTGGGTGTGTGTGTGTGTGTGTGTGTGTGTGTTAAAGTTCAGGAACAAAAGGACGTCTTGTCTGCTCCAAAGCTGGATTTTTCTGACCTTTTTTTGATTGTTGGGGCCATTAAAGGTCAACAGGATCATGATCTATTTTCTACATTTCAATATTTAAGCTAATTCTGACATGCCTTCAATCTGCAATTTATAAAATGTCCAGCAGGTGGCAACTCCATCTGTGATTATATTGAAGTCTATAGCCATTTTTATAGTGGCTGATCTGGTTGTTCACACATGCACCTCATAGCGGGAGAGTCTATGGCCGTGCACCAATCACAGGATATAAACGTCACCACCACTGATTATATACTGCTGCTTCCTCACAACAGCTCACTCTAACTTTGTGCGGAAAAAATACTCTGAGAAACTCCGTCTGAATGAAAACTGTGGCTGTTTGCGTTCACACATGCAGCTCAACCCAAACATTTTGGGACACTTTCAATGCACGTGCACATTAAGACAATTACTGACAAGATGTTCTACCATTATCTATCGTTTCAAAGTGCAATTTACTTTCTGATGTCAACGAGGAAAAATCAATCCAAGATTTCATCCTCTTAAGGTTCTTGTTCAGTCACTCTGTCCATCGTTTTTGTTGTCTTCACCTCAAGGTCAAGGCCAAGGTCATACATACTTGGCCAAGACGGGTAAATTGTCATGTTTTCCAAAAGGACTTTCTGCCTGAAAGCTGAACGTATTTCTCACAGTGAATTGTAGATACATAACCAAAGCAAAATTCGAGATAAAAGGCGGGAATGAAATATGTATTTTTCTTGTTCTTCATTCGTAGGTAGTGTGATGTTGAAGCAGTTATTTTGAGGCAAAATGGGAACATAATGTTGCTTTAATTGGTTTTGATAACTTAATTTGAAGCTGACTGATTGCTTAATTGACCTTCAACAAACACCTTCCAATTATCTTCTTCTAATCCTTTAGATCTCATTTACAGAGACGACATGATTCAGGGTCGTTTCGTACAAATTTAAACACAAACACGTCTCCTGTCTTTACTTTGGGGGGTACAAGAAAGCCCCCTCTCCTTCTCGTCTGTTCTGGGGTCACTCAGAGGGGCAGTCAGTGTCACCTCCCTTAACCAGTTTAACCAATCATCTAGAACCAGCTGGGACACCCCCCCCCCCCCCCTTCCCCCCCTCCCTTTACTCTCAGCATCACACCCCCTCCTCAGCATCCCCTGTGACAAATCGGATAGCTGAGTGAAGGTCCCCTCTCTTCTCTTGGTACCCCAACCCCCACGAAACAGGCCCCCATCCCCCACAGACTTCTGCAGGCGTTGTAATAAGCAGGTGTATTTGATATGATCAGTTAAGGCTTGTTTCTTTTTTTGGTGGTGGGTTTTTTTTGGAAAAAGCATCAGACAAGCATGCGTCAGCGTGCAGAAGTGTAAACCGTCATGTTGTCATAGTTTTATAAGTGGGCGTTCAAACAGAAGCAGGGGGCCGAGGATGCTGCAGGGAGTTTGACTGTGGACGTGCACATTTTCACACATTTTCTCTCTCTCAAATCTGTGAGACCTGACATGATGAGAACAACAAGTGCAACATATTCCAAAAGTATTTACTCCCCCTGATGACTACAAACACACAATAACGTGCAGTGAACCACCAATGAGGTATCTGCCCCTTTAAAAAATCAGGTATCCCTTTAAAAACCCAACGTTTTGGTGCCGTTAATCTCCGTTCAAGGGGGGTCTGGATTTTAATCTGAGGAGTGTTCTGGTTTCTGTTTGGTGTATGTTTCTAGTCTAAACTTTAAGGTGTATGCAGGTAAAAACAGTCTGCATGGAGAGGAAGAAAGCATGCAGAACACAATCCGCCGTGATGACATCCAGGCTCCAATCAGCAGTAATCTGACAATCGTTTATTTATCTCAATACACAGATATCTGCATCCAAGTAGAGCTAACAATCCTGTCCCTTATACTTTGATTGTATGTGTTTCAAAATGCAGAAAAAGGCATCATTCTTCTCAATAAGGTCTACATGTTGGTATGTTAATTTACAGTGCAGTTTGTGTTTCATGTTTGGAAGCTGTTGTAATTGGTTATCATCACAACATGAGACCAACAGTATATCAAAGTTGACTTTCACTGCATGTTCAGTTAATACTGGCATTAGACATGACCCGGTCTGAGGTCATCTTAACATCTAACCACATTGGTGGACAGCTGGGTCTACAGTGAACATATTGTGGCGACAACATGGGATTATGTTCTGTCATGCCAGTGAAATGTCGCACTGAGCTGGAAGAAAAGAGGCATGCTGTATGAGAGGGTGTGCTGGAGGAAGAAGAGCAGCAACCCAGATTCATGAAGACACAGAAACACACACACTGAAGAAGGAGAGAGGAGAGAGATGTCAGGGAATATGAGACTCTTCTTTTGCAGCTCCAGAGCTCAGTGAAGTGGGACGAAGTCAAAGCCAGAGAGGACAGTGTGACACAGAAGGAGAGAGAGAGTGTGTGTGTGTGTCTCTCTCTCTCTCTGTGTGTGTGTGTGTGTGTGTGTGTGTGTGTGTGTGTGTGTGTGTGTGTGTGTGTGTGGAAAAGTGAGTGAGAGACCCGGGGAAAACGTCATCTGCCCAGACTGGACTACCGGACTGCGAGCATACGAGCACCGTCCGGAGGAGGAGGAAGGACAGTGGCTCCACTGTGTAGCCGGACAGAGAGTCACTGTGCTCGGACAGCAAAGCGTTGCTGTAACCGGTCCTCTCTCTTAGCGGCAGCGGGGCTGAATGCTGGAGGACACCGCGGAAAGTGACACGAAGAGCAGGCTGTTAATGAGTGATTGACGGCGGGGGGAGAACATGGATACTTCTCCGGTCACCCCAGCGTCGCTAGAAGGAGGGACACCTTCACCCATGGAGAATGAGGGGCCCGCTACAACCCGACAGGTAAACACACACACACACACACACACACACACACACACACACACACACACACACACACACACACACACACACACACACACACACACACTTCTGTGCCCCGATTGCATGCCCGATAACGTGCCTTTCACGCATGTCGAAAAAAAACATCACCGAACCTCATTTGAAAATGTACTAATTTAAGACTTACTCGGGCTTCCGCCAAGTAACATGCGTGCAACGTCATGATATCAGACATAGATGGATTCAGCGAAACCTGCCCTTTAATTCGGTAGTAATTTCATAGTTTATTGAACTCTCAATTTTAAATAAAATACAAATTGGGTATCGTCTTTTCGAGTAGCCGCGCGCCACAAAGTAAACAGTGACGGTGTTTATCGAGCCGTATGACGGACCATAAAAGTTAAGATTTTATTAAAATGAGAGAAAATCTGTTCATACAGTACACGCCGAATTATACACAACCCCTAAAGACACATGCTAGCTTATAAGTCAGTGAATGTCGATTACGTACGTTCACTACTGACTGAGGAAAGGTGAATCTATGAGAAGTTTGAATGGAGTTTGGTTTGACCTACTCTCGCTGCTGCCACTCGTGTTTCTACGTCGTATTTGATGTTTAAGAGCTGGAGGATAGTTTGTCCCATAAAGAGACTACATGCTGTAGGCTTCTGTAGCTGGGAAGGCGTTTCCCTGAATTTGACACTTGCACTGCTTTTCATCCACAGCCAGAGATGGTCTGTGTATGAAGATGATTTCCCCTGTGTACTGTTAAATAACCCCTGCCTTGTAGTTACAGCATGTTTTCCCTTCAGTGCTTGCAAAGTCCTTATTTTTGCATATTTGAATCATAGTTCTGCACACGTTGAGCTAAAAATGAGATCCATTTCCCTTTCTGCAGCCTGCCAAGCTGCAGGTTATGGTGCTTGTGAATGAGTCATACTCGGCACAGCCAACATGTGCGTCTGTCAGATAGTATTGAACGCTCTGACACTCATATTTGACAGTGGGCAGCATGTTGTCTCTGCAAAGGTGATTGTGTTTACAGCCTGCTTCACACACGGAGGCCTTCACAACAGGTGTAGGGCGGTATCAGTGTCACCAGTCTGGCAGCTCTGAGGTCCTAATGTGTACTCATGGCTGGAGTGACAGGAATGCAAAGTCAATGCCAGGTTAGACTGCTTGTTCTCAGACCCACTTACAGGGAGCAGGAGCGAAAGAGAGAAATGATCTGCAGCTGCATTTTCAATTTGGAGGATTTTAATACCCAGAAAGTCAGTAGCATGTTAATGAGTATCCTGTCTCTCCTGTTATGTGTTAACAACCCTTTGCTTAGGGAATAAAGAATTACGGCCGGCCACTTTAAGCGCCATTTTTATGAGGAGCCTTTTATCAGGTCATGCAGGATGTACTATCACCCCAAGTAACCCACTACAAGGTCACCTTACACGTTCTGTAAATGTGCAATTTTAATTAACTTGACAGATTTGAAACTGTATTCCTGGGCAAAATCAAAGTGATTAGATTTGCAGTCCGACCGATATATCTGACAACTGAGATATCGAAATATGAAATGGATATGGGCATGTAACAGATTGATCTGTATCGGCATTATGTTTTTTAAGATATGCAAAACTATCAGAACAGAACAGAGGCGAAGTGATTTAGAAATGGTGTCACCATGCAGAATGTCTTGCAGACGGTGCTCATGTCTCATAAGCTCTTTTCAGACTTTGTTCAAGGTGCATTGTTTACGCCCCTGTGACGTCTCAGAGGCATAATTGTGGGAATTGAAGTGATTCCATATCTGTGCCGTCATCGGAGGTATAGTACCAGTAGGTGAGTCTGGATACACGGAGCCAGCAGTGCTGTGTCTGATTGTTTGAGTGTGTGTGAATGTGGAACTCCCGCTGTGTCTTCCACAACGTCGTAATGCAATGTGAATTCACAGACTGGGACACCAAAAGTACGCCATGACAGAATAAATGAATGATTGAAAGTCCAAAGACGTAGTGATGGCGGAGCTTCATTGCGCTGCTGTTTCAGAATCACAATCTGAAAACAACTAGATTATAATCCTCTCTGTCTGCAGCACTTGTTGTAGCAAACACCAGAGTTTTATACTGTTTAATAAAGTTATATAACTTAGAACGTAGCCTATTGAAAACATTTGCATATCGATTTTGTTGGAGAAATAGGTGTACAAAAGTGCTTAAAATATCAGTGCTAAGACTCTGACTTTTGCACCAGTCAAGCTCCCTTATAAACTCTCTGTCGCTGTTTTTTTTCAGTGTAAATAATTTGTGTTGGATGCATCGGTTCAACATCGGTATCGACCTAAATCGGCCTAGTTGACAGATATCTGCAAATAATGTGACATGAAGCGATGTCAGTAGCCGATGTTTATATGTTGTGCCAAATCAATTTCATGCTGACATCTAGTACACCTCACTACGGATTCAGAGAAGAGGTTTTATATTGGGTGGAGGAAGTCACCTGTGGGACAACCTCTGACTTGTCTTCATTGTCAAACTCGAGGTGGTATTGTTGGAGTCCTACACCTAAAGAAGTCATGAAACGAACATCGGTATCGGTGCATCTCTAGTTGGATGTTTGTCCTGACATTTCATTGGATTGATCGGTGCAGTGATGGAGACTTAAAGAAACGCTGTAGCTGCAGCCCTTTGCAATTAGCCCGGTGAACTCATGGATAGAAAATGTGGCCAATTTTTAGATTCATGTGCTGAAGATTAAATTCTTTGTTCTGTGAGTAGTCACACTCCATCAGAACGCTTCAGGCACTAACTATTTCACAAAGACACCTGGATGAACTCTGCTTTTCTCCCCTTTGTTCCTCTGTGCTTCCTCACAGTATAACAGCTGAATATCTGCAGGTCACTATCGGACTCTGACAGAGCGGAGGTTTGCACACAATGTAAATGTTGTGTAGAGCAGTGGTTCTCAACTGGTGGGTCGGAACCAAAAATGGGTCGCGGAGCCTTTTTTTTTCAGTGTGTCGCAAACGTGTGCTAGGAAATAATAGTTGTGTCCAAAAGTTTATGGAGAGCTTTTTAAACATGCTGGTTGTTTTCTGTATCTTTGTCTATCATGTTTGGTGCCATCGTGGTCCAAACCTCCACTTTTCAAAAAATTAAGTACATCTAATTGTTTGAAAAATATCTAAATTTTGGGTCGAGATTTATCAGTAAGGGGTCTAGCCTCAGGACCCACCACCAAATCCTTAATAAGCAACCCATGACCCAAATTTTGGATATTTTTCAACCTATATTTGTTTTATAAAAGAAATGGTGCAGTTTGTACCTTAGACTGTACGAAACATTTAACTGAACAAAGAAATGAAACAAAACTAACATGTTTTAAATATAGATTTTTAGACTTTTGACACTTTTTTTTTCCCCAGGCACACTTTTGCAACCCACTGCAAACGACTCCACGACCCACTGTTGGGTCCAGAGCCACCAGTTGAGAACCCCTGGTGTATGTAGAGGGTTTCAGAGGTGTCCTTTTAAGTCGTGTTTTGGACGTTACAGTGAAGATGGAAAAGGCTGAGCAACAGAGATGAGGACTATCTCTGTCATGTTGAACCTTTTTATCAGTTGACCTGTGTTTTCTTTTCAACCATCATGAAGAACTGCATCTTTATCGACCTGTGGTTATGATATCGACACTGTGGTTATGTGGTTTGAATCCGTCTTTGCACTTTTTCTTCTGGTCCAAGAATAACCTGAGCATCTAAACGGTGTACACGAGTCTGAATATAAAACAGGACAATCTACCTGTTTACTCGTCATGGCTGTTTGCTCAAAGATAACAACCTGAAAGACTTCAATAATCGACATTTGATTGATGAAGTCATCAGAGTCAGCTCCTTGAAGGTCTATCAGGGTGAAGCCACTAATCATGAGAAGCAAATTGGTTCTTTGAAAGCCGGCCGTTCAAAGGACTCTGCTTGAAAGGTTTCCCCTTCCAGTCTGTGTTTATACAGATTTTACATAAACTGAGAGTGGAACCTTTTACTGCAAAAGCCATATAATAAAATATTGAAGGTTTATGTGACCTTGCAACGTCTGGTTCATGCTGTTGTTACTTCTGTTTTGTTCTTGGATTTCACTGCGTCATAACTTGAGATCTGATCGAGTTTTTTGCTTTCATGTCTCAAATCAAGTGAAGCTTTCAGGCTTTAGATTCTTCATAAATTACTCTGTGTTTGTGTTTACAGCAGCAAATATCAGAAAAATCAACAACTACTCCTGAGCAAACAAGGGTGTAGACAATGCAGTTTCAGTTTGAGAAAACAGGTTTTAAGTGAATTAAAATGCTTCCTCCAAATGTGTTTAGACCTCAGTGAACACCCCGATGTCCCTTTAAATATGATACAGGTTTTAAGAAGCAAGTCTTTACTAGCTCTGCCATCTATCGCTCTAAAAATCTTTGATTTTATATAATTCTGTTAATCCTAACAGAAGGAAAGTAATGCCAGTTGATGTCAAAACAAAGGTAGTAGAAAACCATCTATCATCGTTGTTTTTCTCTCTTCTCTCCTCTCGTCCTTCATGAAAATGAGGGAGTAGGTGGAGGTAGAGCGATAGCCTAGAGACCGGCAGGGGTAAGTGCTAGACCCAATCAGTGCATCTCATCTTAGCCCTCGTTCTAAGATCTCTCGACAGACTTTTCTGTGGTCTATGTTTAAACCAGGAATGGTGGCATTTTGGTTGTGGGGGCCATTGGGCGCCATGTGGTAGTATCAGCTTTGTCACTACCTGGAGCTTGCGTGTACGGAGCCTGGGTCTTTGGAAAGTGACAATGCTGTTTTGGCTGTGACAGCCATGTGGGACAGGTGATAAGATATGGAAACTGTGTGTGTGTGTGTGTGTGTGTGTGTGTGTGTGTGTGTATGGTGGGCGGTGAGAACCAGAAATGCGGGGGGACGAAGGGAGGATTTCCACTTGACAACCCCGGTGATGTCCTGGCTCTTGCCGCCTATCGGTCTTCTTCACGGTTGAATTGTGGGGGCCGAGAGGGACCATGTGGTAGGGTAGGTAGTATCAACGTTGTCACTACCTGGAGCTAGCATGTACGGAGAGCCTGGGTCTGTGATAGCAACTAATGGCCATAGGGAAGGTTATGTAACTTATGAGTATAGGATATAGAGGCATGACTGGAGTGAGGGGTGTCTTCACTGAACACTTATCCTTTCATTGGGGCACAAATATGTTGTGTTTGTTTCAGACTGTACAAAGCTTCATGTTCATGAACTTGTAGATTTAGTTGGATTCTGCATCGTGTCATATTCTTAAAGAGAAAGATGATGTGAGCTCTCATAAGTAAGCTCGTTTCAGCTGCTGTCTCTTTAAGACGCCCCTCCCCTCTTCTGTCTTGTCTTCTGATTGGCCAGCTCTCTGGAAGCCTTCTGGGGGGCAGAACGCTGCAGGGCTGCCAGGGGAGGGCTGCTCTCTAGAGCTCGGAGAAGAGAGTCTATTCAAGAGGTTTCACCGGCTTACGTAGAGGCTTGAAGTCGTCTGGTGAATTTCTTTGTTTCGTATCCTAGGTGATTATCAGAACAAGCTGTTTGGCGCCCTCTGCAGACTCATTGTGGGATTACTCCAACAAACGTTTACCTCATGATCTGAAACTCTGCCCACGTTTAGTTTGAGCATCCAGCATTGTAAAACCAAATGTGAGTTTGAAAATGGGGATCAGTATAGTAGGTGAACTTAAAGCATATTCCATCAAACTAATTCAATACATTTGATCATCTGATATTTCTACATATGGAGGCTTTAAGACTCCATTCAAACAGGAAGCCTTTGACGTCCTCGAGGGCTCACGGCCAAGAAGATCAAATGAGTTTCTTCCCTTCGTTTCACCTCAGAAGCTTGTATCTAAAACAGACATGAGATCCTGTTCACAGCTTTCAGTGCTTCTATGTCTGGATGTGTGAAAGGGGAGAGATGAACACGGCAAGGAAAAAAGAGTGTGAGGCTGTGATGACGGACGGGGCAGCAAGAGGGGGGTGAAGGCGTAGTTTGCCATCTACTTTGCTCCTGCAGAGGAGGACATCTGCCACTCGATCTTTTTTTTCTGTCTGAGCCAAGGTCAGACTGAGACCGAAACATATGAGATCTGTGATTCTGAAAGAGAGGGAGACAAGGGAGGAAACAGAAAGAGGGAGGAGAGAAATGCAGTCCGATGGTTGTAATCAATTAAAGGATGTTAATGTGAGAGTCACTAAGGCAGCACATAGGGTTTTATGTTTCCTCCTTTGCAGCTCGGGGAGAAAAAAGGATGGATGGGGAGAGGTTGAATTAGGGTTTGAGTTTAAGATATGTTAGTGGGTTCAAATCCAGAGCAGAGAGATTTATTTGTGAGGAAAATGCAACCACACAATGCAACTTCAGAGTGTATTTTTTATTACTCTGTGATTTATATTTGCATCTTTTGGATCAATCAAGCAGATCGTCTAATTTAGTATTCTGTGATCTGTCCCATATGTTGCAGGTCACTCTTCATTTAGTAATAACCACACAGTTTCCTGCACGATGGGCGATTGTTACAAACATTTCAGGTTTGCTTTCCCTTTGATCTCCAAATGATGGTTTCTGATTACCACTCTTCAGACCTCAGTGATGATTGAACCTTAAAAGGGTGCAGCCGTCTCCTCCGCTGTGACGCTTCACCGAGGTGTTTTTGTTTGATTGACAGGACGGACTAGTGTCTGAGATTTGAATTAAGAAAAACACATGGCTGAACACTGCAGGCCTGCCAGAGGGGGCTGCTCTCCAGTGCTGGGAGAAGAGAGCCTAGAGGTTTCCACAGTGTCTATATGTTTACTGCTTGTACCTACACAGCAAGCTGCCTGAGAATATTACATTTATTGTAATGGAAAAGACGGTTATTCAGAAAGCTAGCACAAGCTAACCGCCTGTCCAACAGAAGGCAGGCCAACGCCACGTCCACGGGTAAAAGCCAACACAAGGTTCATCTCGTTTTGGAATGAGCTTTCGCCTCACTATGATTACATTTTCTTTTCTTTGTCCAATCACTGAAGTTGGTCAGCTCCTACACTCACCTGCACGCTGTCATTGGCTGGAGGAAACACACCAGCTCCCCAACCAGAGATGTCCTAAGTCGACCAAAAAAAAACTGAACAGTAAAATCCAGTCAGAGGACAGAGTCTCTGCAGACACAGTCACCACCACACATGTACGGAGGCCCAGAAGGGACGATGGAGCAGCTTCACTTTTGTTTAAGTCTGTATTTTAGTCTCAGGGAAAATCTACTGACTCTGTCTCAAAGTATCACAGAGGCATCATGCTGCAAAGTTTGGGCACCAAAAGTTAAAATCTGTCAAACCCATGCAACGCTTTGTGAATCGACGGAGCTTTAGCGCCATCAGTCACTTGACAGTTGTCATTTGACGCAAGAATCAAAACGTGGCGGTTCATTTGAGGGACACGAGCTTCAGAGCTTCGGTATCGTTTGCCCATCACATTTCAACATCTTCAGAGCCTTTGGCTGCTCATGCACACACACACACACACACACACACACACACACACACACACACACACACACACACACACACACACGATGGTTTGTGCTTTAACTTGTTGTGTTACTGTGTGTTTCAGAGAAAAGAAATCCATTTTTAAGAGTTTTGGAGTTGATACATTTCTGATAGCGTTAAGCTTGTGAGAGCTAATAGTGGTGAGCTCAAAGCTGCCTGTGAAACTGGAATGACATGGCAGCCTATTTTTGATGCCAGAGAGGTCCTCCAGTTACAAAAATCCTGTTTTCTGAAAGCCAACCAGGGTGTCAATGCAGAAAAAACTATTATTCTCCCTTTTCGCTTTTGTAAGTGAACCAGTCAAAACAAACACCAATGCTATCGTAAACATATTGACTTCTCTACAAAGCGTATTTGGCAGAGATGGAGGTATGAGGTGTGTGTGTGTGTGTGTGTGTGTGTGTGTGTGTGTGTGTGTGTGTGTGTGTGTGTGTGTGTGTGTGTGTGTGTGTGTGTGTGTGTGTGTGTGTGTGTGTGTGTGTGTGTGTGTGTGTGTGTGTGTGTGTGTGTGTGTGTGTGTGTGTGTGTGTGTGTGTGTGTGTGTGTGTGTGTGCCAGTCCCTGTGACTCATCACCTGGAGTGTTATCACAAAGATCTCAATCTCTGAGAGCTGAGCAGAGTCTCTTCCTTATCACAGTTTCTCCATCAAACCTCTCGTTTCCACGAAAACAAATGACCTTGTTGAGAAAAGCAATTATAACTCTGCAGGAAATAAAAAATGTGATGCCTATTTATTTTTGCTCTTGGCTTTGTATTTGCACTGCAGCACAGAAACTGGTGGTTGGTTTAGACCATCTCTGTCTCTGGAGGAGCGGTAGTGAAGGGGTCACAGTGGGTATACGTGGCTTCATCCTCTGCACTCACACCACCCAGCATCCCTCTTGCTCTCTCTGCCTCCACCTTGCAGGACATGACTGAGCACTTTCCCAGCAGAGCAGACACTTAAGATTATGTAAGGTTAGCACGCTGTTCATGGCATTACATATGGGAATAATCGGATTAAGCATTTATGGCGTATTCTTAAAAGGTATTCTTTCAGTTTTTAGTCATCGTGTTCAAAGCAGAATAACCAGAGCGGTATGTTTCTTATATTTTCTTTGTTACAAACGTACAAAGTATTCTCTCATGAACAAAGTAAGCATGTACTGTAATACGTTACTGAAGCAATAAATGAATCCTGCTTGAAAGGTCATAGTGCATCAATTCTAAAAAAATAAGGTGGGCTGTACAGATTTTTAGTCAATAGTATGAAAACTGAGGCCGTTTTCACACCTATAGATCGTTTGCTTTGGTCTGAATCATGGACTAATTTGTTCCATTTTTCGTAATTACCTCAAGTTTTTTACCACCGTGTTTACACAGGGACATTTACACGCGGACCAAAATGTGTAATAATTGAGGAAATGCTCTTTGATTGGTCGGAATTTCGTGCAGGAAAAACCTGAAGTAAACAAATACCATTTTCACACTTGCAGAAATCTCCTGAAAAACTCAGGATAGTAACCAGAGGAGCTGTATGTGAACGCAAACAGCCAAATGTTTTGTTCATACTTCAACTGGAGTTTCTCCTGCCAGACCCCATTTCGATTCTGTAACATCTGCATCGATACATGTATTTTCAAGGAGCACATGACGATATATTGCCATATTGATTTTTTGCGCACAGCCCTATTATCATGACAGTTCAGGAGAAGGTGCACATTAATCCCCATCCACGATTGATGCTGCTGTTTTAGTGAAAGGCTAACAATCCTACCCATAATGCACTGTGCAACCGGCTACAGTTTAAGCCAAAAAAGCACAATGCTTCCTGATGTTAGGTCAGACCCAGGTCCATTCATGTTCTACAAATGAACCGCATCAGAGTCCGATAATAAGCAGATCAAGACCCACTTTTTAAGAGGTCTCAGTACGGTTGTTTGGTCTGCACCAGGGTTTGATTGACAGCTTTCATACCAGCACAAACAAATCACAAAAACTTGGCAAACGTACTCGAGCTCTTTTGAACTGAACCAAACAGGTCAGGTGTGAAAACGCCCTTAGTATAACCGTTTAGTAGAGAACAGAACCTTGTATAAAATCAGACTCCAGATAGTAAGCTTGTGAGATTGTTGTTCAAAGTCTAGACCGTTCACTGACATGATCTGAACATGTATCTATTAGGCTTGATATAGAAAGAAGAAATCTGTTTTTTAACATTAGAAATTAGCCAACAGTATAATTACAATTACATAACTTACTAAACATCCAAAGAACACAGCCACGCTTAAGAAGGAAGCTCACAGACATGTCTGCAGGTTCTAAGGTGAAAAGTTTCAAATCATGCAGCGGGATTAGATTTCTTAAACGCTAAATCCTCAGTAATTCTTTCCATTGAAGGTGCAGAGCAGCCTGAAGGCAGCCTGCCAAAGTTCAGATCTGACCTGAGAGAGACAGAGTCAAAAAGAGCTGAGATCTGCTCTGTGGTTATTTCTCATGGTATCAAGAGCAAAGCACAGCAATAAAATGTTTCACGTTTTGGATCCACCTACAAATGTTGGCTGACAGAATTCATCAGATGTCTGTAAAATCTCATTCATCACCGTGCCCACCAGCTGCAACAAACAAACACGTCTTTTATTCAGACAACTCGGTCAATAACCCACACATCAGTGCAACAGAGAGGGGGGGGGGGAGTTTTTTCACTTCAGGGTCAAGCTGCATTTGTGAGGAAGTTTAAAAGGTTTAAGTTCACCTAAATTAAATAAAATGTTAAAATATCAAGTGTTGGCTCTATGAGCTGTATCAAATATCTTTAAAGCTGCATGAAAGCATCAGTCACATTCAGAAAAAACCTCCTTATTTATCTGATATACTGGTGTCAGTAAAAACACTCATTTCAGCCTCTGCTGTCCCTTTAAGGCCCCCCTCCCCACGTGCCCACTTTCTTCTGATTGGCTAGCTCTCTGGAAGCTTTCCGGGGGGCAGAACACTGCAGGGCTGCCAGGGGAGGGCTGCTCTCCAGTGCTGGGAGAAGAGAGTCTATGTAAGAGGTTTCAGCGGCTTACGTAGAGGCTTGAAGACGTCTGGTGAAATTCTCGGTTTCATCTCGGGGAACAATGGCGTGATTTACGAAACAAGCCGTTTAACGCCCTCTGCGGAGTCATCCTGGAGTTACTCCAGCAGAAGTATACCTCGTAATCCGAAACTTTGTCCACATTTAGTTTGGACATCCAGCATTGTAACACTAGATGTGAGTTTGAAATTGGAGATCAGCAGAATAGGTCAATTTTAAATCTCCTTCATAGAGATGAGATTGACACCATGAAAATGAACACAGAGAATAAATCAACTGAGAAGAGGGCTCTTCTTCGCATAGACCTCCTTAAAATTAAACTTCTTTTTGCGAATCAGAACGAGTGGAGTCGCCCCCTGCTGGTCAGGTTCAAGGCACCTCTGTATTGGCCCTGGTCCATGTCTTATGCAGTCAATGAAAAATATGTTGCTTGACTCAATATTATGAAAAAGATTTCATATTTGCATTGAAGCTTAAATTATAAACTGTGTGTTTGCTTTCTGGCCTGTTCAGTAATCACTCAGTAATCAGATGTTATTCAGTCACTCTGGTGTGTGTGTGTGTGTGTGTGTGTGTGTGTGTGTGTGTGTGTGTGTGTGTGTGTGTGTGTGTGTGGATTATTGGCAGGTTCATACCACACAGATGTGTCGCTCATCCGGCAGTAGACAGCTCACTTTGCTGTGTCATGCTGCTGTTTGGACAGCACTCATAAATCTGTCTCTTTCAGTTATGTCGTTACATTTTTTAAATGATAGTTAATCTCCTCCCCCTTTTCCTCTGCACATATTCTCTTTGTTGCTTCTCCTGATTTGAACTCTCGCTCTCTTTCGCTGAGTTCTTTAATAAGCAAACATAATGTCTCTTTCTCTTCTTTCCATCACAAAATCCCATTACATGCTCCTTCTGCAGACTCATGGGCTAATGACAAATCAACCGCGAGTGTGGTGGCAGCTTCAGGACAGCAGAATGAAGATCATTAGCCGGACAAAAAGCTTTATATTTATATTTGTTCACTCACTTCTCAATTTGAAAAATGAGATCAGGTTACTGTAACACCTTTTACAAAACACCTACAGTACACTGCCTGTAAAATACTCCACTCTGACTGAATGTCTCCTCACGTATTAGATCTGTATTTCTATTTTAAGATTCATACGACATCACAGCCGCAACCAAAGAAACAAAGATGTTTTGATTTCTGGGACATGTCAGAGTCAGTCTTCTATTTTTTGCCTCATTAGTGGAGAAGCCTAAAGCCTTGTTGAACTCAAATTCTTACTTGTGTGAGTTTGATTTAGGGAAAATCTGTGTTTATTCTTGTTGGACCTGCAAAATATGACCCCCTCCCAGATACATCAGAAAACAAGACCACCGTCATGTCAGGGTTCTTCACATCATCCTGAGTCCATCACAGCTCAGAGAATGTCACCTCTTTCTGTAGGAACTATGACGGGATGTACTTCACCGCTGCTTCCAGGGAGCTTTTAGTTTATCTTTGAAAGGCCACATGCTGCTGCAGCAGAGTGTTGTGATTTCAGTTCATAGTATAAATAGTATTGTCCACTCGTGGTCTTGGGCTGTATGAAGAAGTCCATTTGGAGAGCAAAAGAGGCGGAAAGCACCATCCGTAAAGCGCTCCTGCCCACCGGTGCTCATCAAATGACAATTCAATTCAAGCCTTTAAAGCGATATCTATGAATGCCAACAAGGGCAATCTCGCTGCAACGACCCAAACCATTTTGTTAACCCTAACTCTCTTCTTCACTTTTTCCCTTTATAATAAACTGTCTCGAGGAGCGCCCCTACCGGCCCGGACCACTTCTTTTGGGGATGGCTGAAACGTTTTTTTTTTTTTTGTTTTTTTTTGTTGCTATTTTCTGTTTTTGTGTGTTTATTATTTTTGGGGCTTTTTTGCCTTTATTTGATAGGACAGTGGATAGAGTAGGAAACAGCAGAGAGTGGGGAATGACATGCTGGAAAGGGGCTACAGGCAGGACTTGAACCAGTGCCGCCCACTTAGAGGACTATAGCCTCCTAAAGGGGGCGCGCCCTTACCCCTATGCCATCTGCCACCCAAAATTTTAAGTGGTCTCACAAGAATCACTGATGAAACAAATTACAGGAAAACAATGAGAAGTTATGAACTATGGGTCCCTGATGTGATAAGGCAGAATTTTAACTTGTCCAAGCGGGTCAGCGGAACTTACACTTAGCTAGCCCAGAGTCTTTCAATCCTGTGTTCTGGCCAGCGAGCCGGTGATGATGAGCCCTGCTGTGTTTTTTTTTATTTGGCATCATTATATTTGCAGCCAGTTTGCTGTTCATGGAGTTGTTTCGCCTTATCACAACACATTCTTTCAGCATGTTTCCATTGCTTCATTTGTTTTGGACATTTGCATGTTTTTGAATTTACAGATCGTTTCTAATGCAAATGGTTTTGGCAATTGAAGAGTGATTTCCCTTTTGGTCTTGTGTACAGTAGATTTGCATGCAAGTGCAACTAATAATCATCTCCATAATGTTTTTTTCTCTTAAACAACTATAAACAAATGAAGCCACAGAACAGGAAGTGTGGGCTTGAGGTCCTTTATCGCTGACTGCTGGCTGTGCTGGAAAGTTGCCCATCACTCCCAGAGCCATGTATCACAGTCACGCAAAAGCAGACAGGTTCCAAAAGTAGTCTTGTGGATACAAGCTACAACTAGAGTGAGGAAAAAAGGTTGCTTTAATGATGGTTAGTGTTCTTGAGCTCACACTGTGCTTGTTCTGTCCTTGGAGTTGTGCACAAGCCCAACAGTTCAGTGGATTATAACAAATCCTGGTTAACACCCTGGATCTGGAGTGATAAGGACAGGGGCATTCATGTTCACGTGTCTCATCTTACCTCAACCTTGTTTTCCAACATTGGTGAAATGTGCGTTTAGCTTTGTTCTCCTTAGACGCTCTCTGACTCCTTTTGATGTGAATCTGAAGGCGCTGACAGCACCTTAGTGCAGATGTGGGCTCATAGAGACTTTTCAGACCCGCTGCAGTTGCTGGGTGGTGGGCATGTGTCACATTGGTCGCATGCCTTCACTCGGCCTCCTGCAGAGCTTCATGAAGTCACTGTGTGTGTGTGTGTGTGTGTGTGTGTGTGTGTGTGTGTGTGTGTGTGTGTGTGTGTGTGTGTGTGTGTGTGTGTGTGTGTGTGTGTGTGTGTGTGTGTGTGTGTGTGTGTGTGTGTGTGTGTGTGTGTGTGTGTGTGTGTGTGTGTGATGACTTTACATTAACAAGCAGGACATTTAAAGTGCAAAGAGGCACACAGCAAGGACAGAAGAAGGTGCAAACTTGAGGCTCCTTTCGATATGTCCGAGTGTGTCTGTGTGTATCTGAGTGTGTGTATTAGCAGGGTGAATAGCAGGCAGTGTGTGCAGAGACAGTCAGCAGCCTCCAGAGGACAAAGCACCACTTGTGTTCAGACAGAAGAAGGCGGATTTTAAGGAGCCTTTTCCCAAAAAAACACAATTGTCCACTTTACCAGACAGCTCGTCTTCACTTCTTTCAGGGTCTTTTGAGTCTCCGGCCTTTAAAGAGCCCATATTATGCCCTTTTTGGGGTTCGTATATTTAATCTATGTACCTACTTTTGTACGGTCACAATAGCTAAAGTCCGAAAAAAGTGTGTTTTCATGTACTGCTCCTCCTTGCTCCCTCTACGCTCTGAGTCCGTCAGCTATTGGTCAGTTGCTCAGCACGGTTCTCGGAAATGTCCCGCCTCTTTTACCATATTGGGAATGCAGCCACTGGCTCCGTCCAAGGGGAGCATAAACATTAGCACCTTAGCACTACTGTGCTACCGCAGGCTCCGGCATATCGTGGGCGTGCTACAGAAGTTAACGGGCGTGCAACATGAGCTGCTGGGCTTGCCACAACGAGCCAATGGGCTGAGATCAGTGATCTCACACTGACAATGATGTCGGACTGACAAATTTTTATCGAGGGGGGCTAGAACCGAGCGTTACATGCGGCTAATGCTACAGCTAACAGGAGGACGTAGGAGAAGCCGTGTTTCCACAGACTTTGAATTTTTGCACATAGATGTGCCTAAACATGCACAGGACACTTGGAAAACACACTAAAGCGCATATAAAACCAGAAAAAGCATAATATGGGACCTTTAAACTGCCCCATCCTGCCCCATGTCTAGAGCCAGGCCAGGGGTCTCATTTATAAAAGAGTGGGCACAAAATGATTCAGATTTAATGTTCCCTTTATAAATCACGATCCACCTGGAAATGTGCGCACATAGATTAGTCCCATGTTCCGCCCTCTACACGCCCACATTCAACCATAAACGGTCAATGGAAAGCAGCTCGTGAATGAAAATACATACAAACGAGGGGGCAGATCAAAGGTTTCCAGCGCTGGATCCCGGCCAAACCCGGAAGTTTCGACAAAGAAACGAAATTTTCTGACCCAGAAACGGAGGAGTTTGTGAATGAAGTGGAGGATAAAATTGACATATGGGTAGTTTGCTGCAGCAGGAGGATCACAAACTGAAGAAAAATCAGAGAATGACACCACATCGCTGCTGCATTCACCCTGTCCTATGTGCCAAAACATCCACCGTTCATCATTACGCACGAGTATATCTGCAATGTTTACATGTTAACGGGACCCACACTGACTTCTTCATATTGTCAGAGTGCTCACGTCAGTCAGCAGTCTGTCTCACTCTATCATATTATTAATAAAAAGTTTGATCAACGAACAGAAACGTTTGATTGCTGGCCACATTTTATTCGTGGGAAACTCCGGCTGCTCTGTGACTAATTATGAGGATATATAGACCTAATGATCGTGTCAGAGATGACCTGACTTAATGTCCACACTTGAATCATTTACAGAATAAATACGTGCAGCTGATGAAGACGTGCTGAGTATGGAGGAGGCGAAATGTGTGAAGCCACCGCCGTGTCTCTGTGCGCTCTGTGCGTCTTGACGCAGGCATCTTTATTAAAACTAAAAACCACACTTGATGATAAATGCACGATATTGAAAGATATTAATGAAAACTGGAGGCTCTATGGTCTTTGTGTTAGTCTAATGTTTAACTCTAATCAGTGATTACATTAGTGTTCAAGTCCAGTCCTCTGAGGTCCGTCCAGGATAATGAAGGCGAGACGGCGCTGATGCAATATGTATGGGGCGGACTTTTATTTTGTTTTTTATTTTATGTTTATATATTGTGATAATGAAAGTTACTTTCGGCTCACTACATGCGCGATTATAGCCTAAATAAAACCATCGGTTTGAATGATTATGATGACGTGGATCTGTCAGTAAAGTTTGATATTTAGTGAAATAAATTGTGGAAGAGGCATCAATATGTATCTGCTGGCTTCAATTCACCACTTCACCGTCTGTGTCGCCAATTTCCCATGCTTCCAAAATGTACGTAAGCCTGGGTCAGAGTTTGCTTACCGGTGCGCACATTTTACCGTCAGGTTTGTTTTTATAGAATACAATAGAATAATAATAATAACCCAGTTTCAGACCCCGTTTTGTGCGTATGCAAAGGTTCTAAATGAGACCCCTGAAACTGTATATTGTCAATTTAAACGCCACTATTCCTGCGTTCTGATTGGCTAGGGGGCGGGGCTAATTAATTCAGAGGTCAGTTAACCTGCTCGAGCGGTCAGCAACGAACGAAAACCGAAGAAAAAGAAGTTGAGAAATTCAACCAAAAAATGTAGTTTTAAGGAGAAAAGTGAGTTTAAAAGTTATTTAACCTGTAAAATCTAAATTTTAAACGAGCGAAACCAGCTGAAAACAGTGTGTGTGTGAGTGTGTATCTAACGGCTGTACCTAGGGTAGTTAGCATCAGGTTAGCTAGCCTAGCTAGCTGTCAACGGGACATTCTCAGCAGTCATGATGGACTCTGTGAAGTCTGGATTAAACCTGGTACCTGTTGGATGGAGGGAGGACGAAGACTTTTCTTGTTGGTCTACCACGGTCAGGCATCTATGTAAGTGAACCACGATTACATTTGTTTCACTTTAAGTAAAGTCGCTCTGACTGTTTCGGTCACCATGTTCCTCACTATTGATTAAAAAAAAACACCAGACTCCATTTACAAAACCTGTGATTTTTGCCTCGCAGATCACATGTCTTGCTGGTCTACCGCTGCTGCCATCCACGAGTCAGTTTGTGTTATTGTGTTTCACAAATACTTAGTTTATTCTGAACTAGCTTTTTGATACAAGAGACCAACAATAACTCAGACAAACTTACCAATGAGACAGCTGAAGGTGAGCTAGTATAGAGATGTTAAATTAAGGTTTTTGTCAATGGAGTCTGGTGGCTGAAGAAAGAGCAATCTAACAGCGGTTCCTGGTTATAAAGATAATCTTCCTCTTTTACTAAAAAGCAAATTAATTTATTAAATGTTGTCAGACATTTTCAATTACAATATTAGCCTGTCAATAGCAAAAAAACAAATTTCCAGAATCAACCAAGTTTGTGTATAAGCTGTTCTTTTTGTCACCCTTAGCGTATAACCTTACATTTCCTAAGTATTATTTATTTTCTTGTTTTGGCTTTTTGGAGCAAACTTTCTAACCGAAGCAGACAGATAGGTATTATAACAAAACCATTAAACACTGACAGCTCCAAGAGGACCACTCAGGATCTGATGCATTCATATTGAGCTGTAACTAACTTCAAATCTAATGCTGATGCTTTATAAGCCTCTGATGCATTTGGTGTGGTGGAAAATGAAACTTCCCGTGGAATCCCTCGCAGTGTTTCAGTGTTTACCACAGAATGACACTGTACCTGGGTGGTGGAGTTGGAGGGGGAGGATATTAGATCAGGTTAGATCTTAATACTTCATGTATTTATTGCTGCTCCTCTCTTCACACACTCCCGCACTCGAGATCACATCACCCCTGTCCTTCATGACCTCCACTGGCTCCCCATCCCCCAGCGTATCCACTTCAAACTCCTCATCATCACCTACAAAGCCCTCCACAACCTGGCTCCCCCCTACCTGTCCGAGCTCCTCCACCGACACACTCCCACCCGCACTCTCAGGTCTGCGGATGCAAACCTCATGTCCCCCCCCTGCAGGACCAACCTTCGGTCCTGGGGGGACAGGGCCTTCTCCATTGCAGCTCCCACCCTCTGGAACTCTCTCCCTAAAAACATCAGAGACTCCCCCAGACTCACTTCCTACAAGAAATCCCTAAAAACTCATCTTTTCATCACTGCCTACAACCACTGACTCTCATCCTCTTCCCTTGACACTATTTCTATTTTGTATTGTTCTCTTAGTTTTTGCTTTGTTTTTTTTGTTGTTTCCTGTCAAAGCGTCTTTGAGTATTTAGAAAAGCGCTATATAAATCTAATTTATTATTATTATTGTGCTTGTTTTAGTTTGTGTTACACACACACTTGCAAGTCTCTTTTGTGGATGTATTTATTGTGTGTTTCTGCTCTTTTGACAGTGTTCCTCAGCTGCATGTTTCTTAAGCATTACTCCAGTTTTTTTATGTTTCACTGATGTTCCGTTATTTCATCAGGTGAGCCGCATGTGTGGAGGTTTTTTAATGATGAGCAGGACAGAATCGACAGCAAGCAGCTGAAGAAAATATTTCAGAGAGTCTTAAGTGAGAGTTTACAATTACAGTTTAGGAAAAGATAAATATGCAATGTCTTTGGCGATTAGACTGTCATGCAATCAGAGGGGTAGTGAGGCCGACAGCAGAATAGGATTACCCCCCTGATGGAGTCCAGACCCTGGTGGTGGTGATGGGGATAGGCAAATCCAGGATGTGATGAGAAGTGGATTTCTGAGCCTGTATCTTAACTCCGCTGAGCTGGCGATCGTACTGAAATGACAACCTGACTGCTGAAGAGAGAGAACCGATTTTAAAGTTTGACGGCAGCAGGATGATTTGTTGAATCAGGGTTGGATTATTACTTAAAGAGTAAACACCCAAAATCAGCTGATCACCAGAGAAGGGAGACGGAGGAAGTGGTAGAGAGGGAGGGACCAAAAATGGAGGGACTTAGTTGAATGAAGAAAATTGAATGAATGTGTGAGAGAATAAAACCAGTCTTCCTGCTTGAATTTACGCTGAACTCCATTAAAACAACAGCATAATGAGCTTCAGTTTTCGCACGAGATGTAGCACCTCAGTCAGTTAGGGTGTTTACGGGAGGGACATACCTGCCACTCTCTCTCTCTCTCTGTCTCTCTTTCACTCTCTCCAGCTTGCTATAGCTCGCGGTGGCGATTACGGTAAATAGGCTGTGGATAAAAGAGAGGTTCGAAACTATACTTGGGCGGCCATAATTATACCTGGTGGGACCGCGTATCGTCTGTGCTTAAGACACTGCATCGTACAGGACTCTCTTAAACTAACATAACAGTTAAGAGTGAAGTGTCAGCCCCCCTCTTTTAGCCCCTTTCTTCAAAAGCTCAGCCCTCGATGCTCTTACTTGAGCCTGAAGCTTAATCTGAAAGTGTAAGCCTCTTGAGTTTTCATTTGTCTGTGGGATTTCTTTTATGGCACGCGATAAACAAATATCACTAATGAACACTAGGAGTTGCAGCTCATATTTTCTCACATCAGTGTTGTAAGCTCTTTGTAGTAAAAGTGAAAATTAAAGTGAAGCTTTAAAGCAGTAAAACCTCTTTTTATTCAGTCTAGATTAAAGTTTCTGGTTTGGATCCTGATTTTAGTCTTTAATAGGTCTCAAGATTAATGCATACCCTCTCTCGCTCTCTCTCTCTCTCTCTCTAGAAAAACAGGTCTATTCAAAACAGAATCTAAATAAAGGTTTTTTTTATCATCTGACCTGCAGCTATCTGAGAGGTCAGTGGAAGTGCCTCCCTGTCAGAACGGAGGCTCAGGAAACAGCAGACGTGATGTATGTACAAAAGAAGCTATATTTGAATACACGTTTAGTTTGGTTTGTTTTTCTTCCTGGAATGAGAAATGAGAAACAACAAAAGAGGAGCAATGCAGTATGTTGCTTTTGTAGTTTTAGTATTCTATATGGTTCACTCACAGTCACAAGACTCGTCCTCTGATAGTAAAGATGTGAGGTGCATTGAAACTGAAAGCTGCATGGCTATATTTAGATTTGAGCCTGGAGACAGTTTAAGCTGCAGTGTATAAATGTTTTATGTAAAAACCACAACATTTACCATATTTAAAGCCCCCCACTCCAGCCAGTTATTAAAATAATTTTAGCAATGTAGATGCAAACACTCCCATGGTGCTTCGAGCTCCCACAGGTAACCAATCTGTCTGACAAGAAACTCTGTAAATAACAGAGAATTCAGGCAAGAAAGGTAACCAGAAAATATGTGATTCATAAGAATTGATCGAGTTTATACACAATCAGAGAATTAAGTTGTGTTTATTTATTGTAGTCAGGGAGTTTGGGGATCCAGAAACACTCTAATGAAGTCCATCAACTTAAACCTCAGAGGATAAGTGACATTAGGTCAGTAAAATAATGTTTTTTCAGCTCTATCAGTTTGAAATTCCTCTGAAAACAAGTGTCATTTTAGGCTGTTGTTAGTCTTTGAGTCCTCATTGTGGATGAACGGCTGTACCGTAGATGCTGGAGGGTTGATGTGATCGACAGAGACGCTTTGAAGCTGTTTGTTTTGAAAATGAAATGAATTAATGTCACTCAGGACATGGCACGTCTTCTAAATTTGTAGTCTGATATGTCCATTCCTGTTAGTGTGAATACAAAGTGACACTTTCTCTCCCTTATGTCGGCACCCTCTAAAGGTCAAACAGTGTCATCTCACACACTCTGCTGTGTTTTGACTGATAGTGTGGCTGCTGGCTCGCAGTAGAGGAATTGAGATGGTGCTGTTGATTTTCTCCATGGCCTCCTGATCCACTACACTAAATATAAGAGAGGTGTTTTGATACCTGAAGGATGCTGAAGGAGGATAAAATGTAATCCTTTACCTTGTTCTTCTGCATTGTATGCCCCAACCATTGTACCATAATCTGATTTCCCATAAACTGGATGGCTGGAGCTGTTGGTCTGCATATAAATCCAAATGAGCTCAAGATTATAGGGGCCATTTCCAAGTTAGCAAACATTACCTTTCTTTCTTGTAAGTGACTGAAGGGGAGCAACCTGGCTTTCATTGTTGGTGTTCTGTAAATTAGAACCATTTAGTGTGGCCAGGAATTTGGAGGACAATTCTGCACATACACAGCTGCAACACTACCCACTGTCCCCTCTCATCCATCTCTGTCACATCAATCAGAGCTATTAACCTCCCTCCCACTCTGAGCTGTCAGTGAAGGGGGATTGACGCTCCGCAGACCTTGAGGTGAAGGTTGTTGTGGGTTTGAACCCCCATTACGGCTGCTACTCTGTATGCCGTACACCACACGGAGGATCAATAGCACTGATGAGGGGCCTGTCCTGTCGGCAGGATGCTGCATAAGCACAGAGATGAGACACATGCAGTTTGTTCAGGGTTCTCTCTGAACTGAAAGTTGGTTCAAATCAGACCTGGAGGCGAGAAAACAAAGAATTTAAAAAGTAGAAGAATCTGTCAATAGGTTTACTCTTTTCATCACACGCATGCACACTGGATTCATCTTGAGTTTGCATGCAGACATCAGTGAGACTGCGTGTGTGTGTGGGTAACTTTGTAGGAAATGTTTTAAATTTCTGCAGATTGAGTGCATAGAAGAATTTCTTTGAGGATTTCATGCTTCCTATCCCCTCTTTATTGTTTCACTGTCCAAGGTATTGGAAGTATGTTTTGTTTAGTGCCTAACAGCTAGAATGAGTAAATCATTCTGGAGATGAAAGGAACAGTATGAGAATTATATTTTGTGGAGGTGTAGGTTATCGTGACATTTTGTAATGCAGGATTGAGGGATGTCTGTTAGCGAGCACGGAGAAGTTTTTAATACTCCTTAACTAAACTAAACTTTTAAATGGTTCAAATAAAAGACCCCTTTTGAAGTGCACCATGGTTCTTACATTTAAATTTGATTATGAGTAAAACGACACCGCTTGCTCGTTACCTTTAAAGTAGGACTAATGCGCTCCCGCAGCCAGCCTGGTCTGTGTCGCTATGTTTCCCAGCACACCTTGCAATACACAATGAATGGGATGAATTTTCAATCGCTTGCAGTGTGTGATGGTGGCGGCTGCACTCTCAGTAATGATGGCGCGTGTGTCTGCATTTTATTCTGGTATATTTGTCTATAAGACGCAGCACACTTTTTCTAGAGAATTAGTGATGAACTTGTTTAGGAGATTTAATAATATACACTGACTTTCAGTTTTAAAATCCACAAATAAGGACTCTTGATTCTCTTCTGGATCTGACATCACTGAAACATTTTCAGCATTTTTCAGAACAATGTGTTAAAAACACATTTCTATGACTTCAGCTCATAAAATGTGACACATCTCACCCCAGAGAGAGAGAGGCTGTATGTGGGTGAGGTCGAATGAGCCTCCCTCTGAGGTGGACTGACCCAAGAAACTTTAATTCTATCTACTTTAATTCTTTCATTACACTGCATTACATGCCTGCAATGTAATTAATCAATTACACATGGTTGGATTAAATAAAAAGAATAATAAAGAAACGGCATCTACGAAGGGAAGGGAAGTTGGGGACTGAATTCTCGGTTTTGCAGCTTTTCTTGATAAAGCGTCTCAGGCTTGGAGCTGCTGGTGCTCTAATCCCACGATGGAATATTCTGAGCAGAAATTAGATTAGCATTTTAGTAGCGCTAATCCAGGCCAGGTTTTGGCTCGAGGCTTAGCCTGGGTGCTGCTGCAGAGCTGGATGTACGGTGAAGATGACTCAAACACACAATCAGTAACAGTTGGGTGGAGGCCAAATGTTACTTTATCAGGACTGAGCTGGATTTTTTTTTCTTCCTTTGTGCTTCATTTAATGTGTCCACCCTAAAATGTGCTCACTGCAACAATCTGTTATGTCATTCGGACGCTGGAAGCAAGGGAGAGGCTAACAATGATTTGATTTTATTTCCATAGTGGCTGCTCCATTGGGTGTTTTCCCTCTGATGGATTTATTTGATTTGCTTATTGCATCATTGTTTTGGGATTTTCTGTATTTTTAAAAATCCTAAACACTGGCACTGCGATCGGTAAAAAACCCTTGTACTTAAAAAATGAATTAAAATGTGACTGTAGCATTGGCAGCAAATCATCTTAAAAGTAAGATTAAAACCAGGGATGCCCCGATCCATCGGTTCAACATCGGTATCGGCGGATATCGGCTCTGTTGACAGACATCGGCACATCTGCAAATAATGTGGCATGAACTGATGTCAGTAGCCGATGTTTATTTGCTGTGCCAAATTAATTTAATGCCGACATCTAGTACACCTCACTACTGATTCAGAGAAGAGGTTTTTTATTGGGCGGATGAATACATTACGATAAAATTGGGGCATTGTGGGAAACAATCATCTGTATCTGTAATCGGCTCAATAATTATTTCTAAGTTCGGTATTGGCATAGGCCCTGATTTACCCATATTTTTACCTTATTAAAAAACATTTAACCCATTTTAGAGTGTTTCATGGCTACATGTCAGAGATAACTTGTTGCTTTTGAGACAAGAAGAATTTTGGTGGGCAATTATTTTTTGATTGGCAATGGCAAGTAAATATATTTGAGTAAGCTATAGATTCCTATTAAAGGTAACTGCTAGAAATTGTTTTTTAGTTGTAGGACAGTTGTTATCATCGTGCATATGATTTGAACTAATCCAGTTTCCTTTCTTCTCCACAACTGGAACTTTAATCAGGACCTTGATGTTAAAAACAAACAAACACACTTAAAATTGCAAGCAAATTTTCATCTTTAAGTTCTTATCTGTTTGCTGACCAAGTTTTAGGTGGATTGGCTGGAAGTGTTCAGTCATATCTGACCTCTGTTTAGGACAAACAAACAAAAATGTTGAGAAGAACTGAAAATTTAAAACTTACAGTTCAGTTAACTTACAGTTCATGGCATGCCTACCGATTTTTTTTGTATATCTTTCTGAAACCTATAGGAAGAGCTTGTGTTGTTTTTGCTTTCGAATCAATGTCACACCACACAGAAGATCTTAAAAAAAGATTTTTATCACTTTGCATCCTTGTACAAAGTTTCAGGATTTGCAGGTACCTTTAGCCTCTTAAAAAATGTGACTCACTTCTCTAAAAATGAGGACTATCAGATACTATCAATTCAAGGCTTAAATCTCATTAACTACACAGCTCAAAGTTTGTAATGTCTTCTGCAAATAACGGCAAACATACGCACCGGTACATATCTCATTGAAACAGGATTTCAGTACATTTTATGTTCCCATCTCATCTTGTTAATCGATCTGTCCTATGTTCCTCTGTGTTTACATGCTGACACGGGGCTGATTTTAAACATCTTGACATCAGGACATTTGCTTGTTTTCAATACCTCCTGAGCTGATGCAGCTTAAAAGCTACCGTTCCTTTTATTGGAAGACTCTTTTTCTTTCTACACTCGTCTTTTGCCTCCATACACACACCTCATCTTTGTCCCTCGTCTGTCTGCACCGATTCACAGGCTGATGTGAAGCTGTACTGTTTGTGTACCCGGAGGCCATGTTGTTTGTTTGTTTTCTCTCTTCATGTTAAATCAGCTCAGACACTCATCTCTGGTTCTTCTCTGTGTTTCTGTGTTTGCGGCTGTTTGCTCAAACTGATGTCATGGTTTGGACGAATGAGCAAAAGCTAATTAGCTTTAAATAAACTCAACTACAATTCACTTTATTTAAGAAAGAGAGAGGTCGAAAGTGCCACATGTCCCTGTTTCGCTCTTTTTTTCTTTACTGGTTTAAACTGTGCAGTTAGTTTGAAATCTGCATTTTCATTATTCTCAGAAGTTCATTTCTGTGAGTTTTTTTTTACTTCATGTATTCATATAGTTAAATATCATGTGGGATATGTTAATGTGGAATTTAAGTACCGTAAAATCCAGAATATAAGTCGCACCAGTAAATAAGATGCAGTCTGATTTTGGAGGTCTGTCCACCCTGCATAAAGATTTTTTTTGTGTTCTGCAAAGTCCACAATGTGCAGTTTCTGTACATCTGTGTAGCTCTGTTAGTCAGGTCTGTTTTTCCCTTTGTGGAGTTTGCACTCCTACTAGCTACACTACGGTAGTTGAGCTCTCAGCCTGTAGTGAAAGTTGTGAAGTACAGACCCCACAGCCCGCGAGTCATACTGCCCACCTCCGCTGTCACTCGTGACCTAATGAGGGAGAAAATATTCACCCCGCCACCCATCGTACTGCGCGTTCTGCCCGCTCGCCTCATAGACTGTAAATATTACGTTCGCCTGCCTGGGAGCTGGAGTCTGACGTCACTTTCCTGCGTCGTTCACTTTGCCATTTCATTTTATGAGAACTTTTTAGCACGGCAAGTTTGAAAACGAAAAGCCAAAGACCTTTTAGTTGTCATTTGAATGATGTCATACAATATGCAAACATATCCAGTAAACTGGATGACTGAATATTCATTTTAAATATAGGTCAAATAATGCACCTATAATCTGAAAATTAAAAAGTGTTTCTGTTACTGTACTTTCATTTAAAAATTAGCTTTTTCATTTGAATTATGATACAAATTTAGCGGGGCATTTTTTGAAAATGATAAAGCAAAGTTCATTTTCTTCTTCGTTTTAATTTAGTGAAAGAATGTGCATTTTTGAAGTTGAAAACTAAAATTCAAATTAGATAAATTAATCATCATTTTATTTTTGAGTCAAATAATACACTCATATTCTGAAAATTAAAAAGCATTTCTGTTAATGCATTTGAATTTTCAAATTAGCTTTATCATTTGAATTTTGATCACTAATCGCTTCCATACCTAACAGTCTCTAATTAGTAATGTGTCTGTTTCACCACGTATAGTTTTGCTAAGTGCTACATTTGCATTTAATTGAACCTGCCATCATCTGTAAAACCTTTTAAAATTGTATTTGTTCACATAAGTTTGCCACACCCAGGCCACCGTAGTCTGACAGTGGTAAGGTGAAGATGTGCTAGCTCCCTGATTGCAGGGAACTCTATTCCATTTAGCTCTGTCACAGCACAGATAGTGTGTGTGTGTGTGTTTGTGTGTTTGTGTGTTCTCATGTAAATGCAGACATGGGTGTATGAGTATGTGCTGTGTAGTGTTTACTCTCTTTTAATAGTGCATGAGATACTTCAGTAGTAAGTTAGGTTTTTTGCAGAGTTTGTCATTGACCTCACATTTGTGTTAACATCCTTTTTATAATAACAGAGATCTGTGGACCCGATCTTTGGACCTGGTCCTGACTCTGGATGATTTCCCAGAGAGAGACAGATTGTTGGATAAAAACACCAAATGTCTCTCTCACTTCTCTCCTGATTTTGGTGCTTTTATTTAAGGGTGGAGACACTTTCTGTTAATTTTTTGGAGTGTGTTAACATTACAAATAAACACATTTTTAGGGAAAATATGTTTACTCAGTATCAGGGTTTCACTTCTTAGAAAGTGGGAAATGAGAACCATATGTCTTTGTCATGCCTGACATTTCTTTGGTCTGACTCTGTTCTGCTGTTTTCAGTTGCTCTGTTTGAACAAATAGAGCCTCACTGGGCTGAGAGAAAACATCTTTTTACTGTTTCAGAAGCTCTGTCTCTCAGCAGAGACATGAATCCAGTCTGAAACTGTACAGATGCTGCCTGAATTCAAAATTGGGAAGGGTTTTACTTTCCTGCGGTATGAGCCAGGCTTTAGTGACAACAGATAATCATATTTTCAGCTCTCAGTTTTTGCCTTGAAGAGACGTTATCATACGACCTCTATCAACAAGGTCAAACAGAAACCACAGTCTCCTTCTCAGTCTGCTGCTCTCTGCACCATCGTAGACCTCAGCCCCATTATATCTCAACACCTCCACTTAGTCCTGACAGAAGCATTATCTCAGTGTTTTATTATGGCTGTCACGTCTAAGGCGTGAAAAAAGGTGAAATATAGCATGACTTTACCTGAGCTATGAAAGGAGAAATGTAATGTCGGCTCAGGTTGGTTTGTCCCTACAACTCCAGGAAAAAATAAGAAACAAAATTTGTATTATTATTTGCATTAGTCTGCAACATAATTTCATCTGCTTACATTAGCATAGGACGTACTAGCAAAGTGTCTTACATAGGCCTGGAAGTCTTTGGGTGTCTCACGTTTCGATTCGATTTCAATTCTTGGGGTCACGATTCGATTCAAAATCTATTTTTTTGATTTAAAACGATTCATGATTCATGATTCAAAGTCTATTTTTGAATTAGTACATACTCCAGAATCTACTCCAGTCATCTGTGAGACTGGCTGAATTTCTTGTTGCTCCATTTGGCTTTCTACTGAGTTAAAAAGCTAGCCTTAGCACTTAGCAGGGAGTGACTGATTAGCAAACAATTTTTTGCACAATTTTTTGCACAATGCACAATGTACAGCTTTAAAGCGTACCTGCAGATTGCCTCGTTTCAAATGATTTGTATTGACAAGTGCAAACAGGTGTCTATTAGCCTCTTTGCATTGACTTTCTGTCATAATAATGCTATGCTAAAAGATAAAGAGTGCTCCGCTTTTTGACTTAGTCCACTAAGGAATTGAATTCAGTGCAGTCCCATTCATAACTACACTGCTAGTTCACTGCTAACGTTAGCATGCTGATCTGCTGAACTAAGATGGTGAACAAAGTCAACATTATACATTTGATAAGTTTATCAAACTGTTTGCAAGAATGTTTTCGACTTCTTTTGCTTTGGGGACAGTTGTGCCAATTCATAACATCTCTGCAGCTTTTCATGCAACTGCAATGTGTTGTCCACATTTTCCTGTAAACTTGTATTCAATTGCACCCCCTCTTCAATGCAGTCTCTTAGTGTTTTCTGTTAACTTTGATCTAAACCTTAATCAGTCTTTTACAACCTCAAGAGTATTTTTTGTAGCTGTGTGTCCCTTTCGATGCTCTCGTGTTGAATTAAAGATCCCATATTATGCCTTTTTTGGGGTTCGTATATTTAATCTATGTACCTACTAAAGTATGTTCACAATAGCTAAAGTTTGAAAAAAGTGTCTGTTTTCATGTACTGCCGCTCCATGCACCTGCTCGCTTCTGACTTTCTCTCTAAGGCTCTGAAGTGCCCACGTTCAGAGTCCCCACGTGTGCCAAGTCTGATCTGATTGGTCGGCCTGTCGGCTCTGCCGTAATTGGTCAGTCGCTCAGCACGGTTCTCGGAAATGTCCCGCCCCTTTTACCATATTGGGAATGCAGCCACTGGCTCCGTCCAAGGGGAGCATAAACATTAGCACCTTAGCACTACTGTGCTACTGCAGGCTACGGCATATCGTGGGCGTGCTACAGAAATTAACGGGCGTGCAACATGAGCTGCTGGGCTTGCCACAACGAGCCAATGGGCTTAGATCAGTGATCTCACACTGACAAGACGTCACACTGGCAAATTATTTTCGAGGGGGGCTAGAACCGAGCGTTACATGCAACTAATGCTGCAGCTAACAGGAGGACGTAGGAGAAGCCGTGTTTACGCAGACTTTGAATTTTTGCAAATAGATGTGCCTAAACATGCACAGCACACTTGGAAAACACACTAAAGCGCATATAAAACCAGAAAAAGCATAATATGACCCCTTTAAAGAGTAGAAAGGTTTGTAGAGGGGAAACAGCAGAGAGAGACGGGAGCCTCTGTCAGAACATTGCCTTCATTAACCTGCTATAGTAACACCTTGTACCTTCATCCTTTAGGACTTAAATTAATACAGCTGCTGTAATAATGAAGCATCTACAAGAGCAGAGCTTTGTGTGCTGGAGACCTGTCTCTGTTCTAGCATGACATAGTTTAAAGCTGACTGTCGCAGTTAATGGCAAGGGAGATTTAGTGTTTAGTATTTGCGTGTAGTGATAAAGTTTTCAGCCTGGTTGGAGGAAGTCAAGCACTGTAAAAAATTATCTTTATTTATGTCACTGGGAGCCTGGTTCCACAATCCTGTTTGTCAATGAACCAAAGAGGCTGTGGGGTATATGGCATCAACATTTCTGAGCAGAGGCAGCCAGACGTGTGTGAAATAATCTGTGTCAATTCAGAGCTGCAGTTTTTCTCTCCTGAGAAAGTGTTGTGTTGCTGTAAACTTTTTTTCAACCCTTTTTAAAATGCAGCTCTAACATCTGTTGTTGTCGAGTCCTGTTTGAGCGTCTGCCTCCATCGGAGCACGCAGCTTGTTAGTGTGCACTTCAGACGAAGATTTGGTCCCATTTTCACCACCTTTTGTTGTGCCAATCATTGTATTGAGATTATTATGTGCTTACATTGAAGAGAAGGCCTTTAAGCAAATCTTGTAAGCTTGTGAAGATGTCAATTTCAATGTTTATCCCCTGAATAGAGCCTGTCAATGTTTTTGGTACCAAAGTTATTCGTTTTTTGGCATGCTATTGGACAAGCCGGTGCCAAAAAATCATCATTAACTCAGAGATACAAAAGCTGATGCAGTCAAGTTTGAGTAGAAATGGAAATGGACCATTTTTAATGAAAATTGACCAATAATTTTGCACCGATTTAACTAATTCTAGTCCCGATAACTTCTCTGCTCAGTTGTACGTCTGCTACATGAGCTGCAGAAACTGCTAAGAGTTTTATAATCTATCCAGTCAGAGAACACTCTTTCAGACAAACTACTTGATGACTCTATTTCTAAATCACACAGAGGATTTTCTGCATTATAAGTACTTTTATAAAGTCTTCCCATTTGCTCATTTTGGTAAACATGCCTATGAAAATGTCTCTGTGCCCATCCACCTTTTAATGACCTCAGTGAGTTCAGGACAAACACTCACAGAGACAGAGCTTCAGGTGTTGTTTTCTTTTAGCGAATCTGCTCTAATCTCAGCAACACACCACCACCACTGCCTAAAGCTGTTCTGCAGCCTGAATCATACTGTCCATTAATTAGTCATTGACTTTGTTTAGTTCTTTGTAGAACTCTAAAATAGTAATGACTATAAAAGAAGGAATGAGCTTTAAACACCTCCTCTACCACTAAATTAGTAGGTCACACTCTTAGCTCTCAGGGCTGTTCTGTGAGGGTATTATTTCCAGAAAGGAATAATATCCAGGTTTAACAGCACTGCGATGATGGAAATAATGATGGTGGAGTTTCTGGTGAAGAGTTGCCTCTTTGGTGCCGTTTTAAGGAAGTCATTAAACCTCAAGAGGTGCAGATGTCTGTCGAAGGCTGGGGAAATTTGACCACATTCACCATTCACTTTAGGAGAAAGAGAGAGACAGAGAAAAGGCCAGTCAATGGGAAACACTTTATTATTTGGAAACAATTCATATACTGTAAAAATACAACATGTTGGGTCCTGTAGTCTTGTATGTTGAAACTAGACGCTGAGTTGCTCAGATGTCTGTTGGAAAATAGTAGAAACACATAACAAGTCATCCAGCAGCGGGCTCACAATGTAAGGAGTGCTGACGGACACATGTCAAGTTGGAGTTGTATAGTTTTAAACATGTCTTCTACATATAAAAAAAAAAAAAGAATTCTGCTTTCTCTCCCCTTGTGTCCCTTCTTTCTTTGTAATAACAAATATCAACATTACCCTTGAAATTAAAATAATATCAGTTAGTTCGTTCACAATAAAGACCCAGAACAAGACGAGGATATGGTCACTTCTGGTTCGAAAAACCAAGATGGTGACTGCAATTTGGCAAATATGCTGAGCTCAATGCTTCTTTAATCTAATTCACATATTGTGTACAGTTGGAAGTTAAGATGATGCTGCTATAGCTGAAAAATATTCTGCTCAGGTTTCTTAAATCTTTGTTCAGTGAAACCCCTACAAACTGTGGTTTACAGTTTCCACATAGATCAATATTAAAAAATCATACTGAAGTTAAGTTGAACATAAACAACAGCATCAATAAGTATCTACTAATGCGTTCTCAGACTTTATATGTCAGTATGAATAAAACTGATGTATCGATGTTGGAGTGTCAAAACTCAGCATTGCCGCCTTGCTATTGTTTAAGAAAATGAAGGAAGTCATTCATTACTGCAAAGTTGTTTCCAAGGATCTCCAAAGTATGAACTTGTAACCCACAGAAGAGCCATCTCTTCTTCAGTCAAAGTGATAACAGAAAACTCTCCGGAGAGCACTTCTGTTTAAAGGTCACAGATCGCTTTCCCTTTGCTGTACTGCATCCACATGTAGATGACTTTTATATCTGTAGGAGACATCTTCTCCCCAGAGGAAGCTGTCCTTGTTTTCATGTTGTCAGAGAAACAAAACACTCTAAAAATACAGACTGTGTGACAGTGGGCTCTTACTTTTCTTTCTGTATTTCTTTGTTGTTTAAAGATTTTGTGGGGCTATTATGATTTTATTTGAAAGGAAAGGGGATAAAGTAGGAAATCAGGAAGAAAGAGCGGGGGATGACATATGGAAATTAGCCAGGGGTCGGACTTGAACCACCAGCTGTGCCACCAGTTTAGAGGACTACGGCCTTCGTACATGGGCTGCGACCTACAGTATCTGCTAGGCCAACCAGCACCTCTATCTTTACTGTTCTATGTAGTTAAGATGTGGCTCCACAACACTAAGTCAGTCATGTAGCAACATTTAATCTTATTCTTTATTTTTCCAGTCATCGTCTATCACACACTTGCTCTGTCTCACTACTTTAATCCTGGATGTCCTGAGAAGCTTCTGCCCTAATTCCCTGGATGTCAAACTGTCTTTGGTGTGTGTGTTCATGTGTGTGTGTTTATTTTCTCTCAACTGTAAGGGAACATTCAGGATGGAAAAAAAAGCCTCTGTCCTTTTTTGTTAAAGCTGTCCTTTTTTTTAAGCTGTCGCTTTTTTTTACTCTGAGCTGTCTGTCCTTAAAGCCAGTGAGTCACATCCTTTCTCCTCTTTCTCCAGCCCTCCCTTTCAGTTCTTGACAGTCTGGTACCTAATGTTGATGTTCCTACAACAAAATCGTTCTTTTGAAATATCCCTGGCCAAGGTGTTTGATTTTTATTTATTCCTGAAATCTTTCAACATGCAACATAGATATTACAAAGTCTATGTGGAAAGTATCAATGGACACATTATTAACACGTCTCTCAGACATCAAAAGCCGACATTTATTTCTATAAGAGGAAATATATGATCTGTCAGGTCTAGTGTAGTAACGTAAAAGTTTCAGCTTCAGCTCAGTGTAGAAACAAAACAGCGTGGCTCCAACCATTGATGTTTTTCTGTTTCTTCAATGAAGACCTTCAAAGGATCCAGATTCTCTCCCCCTCAGCTCGACTAAATAACTTTTTGTTTTGCACCTCTTTTCCTTACTCTCTCTCTCTCTTTAGAATCTGAGCTCTATGTAGCAGACCATCTATCACGTCAGGGAAGTAAAGGCTGAAAGAAACAAAGGCAGCACACAGTCAGTATAGAACCCTTGTCACCTTTGACTTGTGTGTTGATGCCACTGCTGTCGTCTCTCAGCGCACTGCTGTGTGGAGGAGTATGTGTGATTAGACAAAAACAACTACTTGAATGTTTTGTTGTATGTGTGTGGGGTTTATATCCTGACCACATACTTTCTTGGTAGCCATAGTTACATACAGTATATCTTTTACTAACTCTCTTTGTTGATCAAAGAAGTTCACTGACTGGCTGCAAGCTAGAGGCTCCAGGCTACGTTAGCCGTCACTAGCATAACAAATAATAACACAGCACAGGCTGTTCCAATTCAGTCATCATGATTACACAAATCAAAATACTAAAATCAAATACTATCGGGCTGCTTTTGCTCAGTCGGTAGAGTTGTCTCTCAACATCAAGGGTGGGGGTTCGATCCCCAGCTCCTGCAGCCACATGTCCGATGTGTCCTGGGTAAGACACTTAACCCCCAGTTGCTCCTTCTGCTTTGTCGGTGGCGTATGAATGGGATTAGTTACTTCTGATGGTCACTTTACACAGCAGCCTCTACCATGAGTGTGTGAATGTGTAGGTGTGACCTGTGGTGTAAAAGATCTTTGAATAATCATCAGACTAGAAAAGCGCTATACAAGCTCAAGTTAATTTCCCATTTATAATCGACACCCAAGTCTAGTTAACACAACCTAATTTGAATCAGAGTCTAAAGGGGTTTAAAACGATGTAAGAAGCTACCTTGAAACTGCTGTTAAAGGATATCTCAAAACTTAAGCTAAGGAAACCTTAAAATGCACTGAGGTATACCTTTAGATAGACTGCAAGGGTATCTTGAAAGGGATAAGGTTATATTGAAACAGGTACTAAAGGGTTCCTCAAATACAGAAGCATAAGGGTGCTTTGTTACAGCCACTAAAGGTTACCTTGATAACGATATGAAAGAGTACCTTAAAACAGGTGCTTAACAGACGCTACTCACTTTTAACTCATCATTTAAACCAATAGTTTTTATCAGAGGATGTTTTGCACAGCATGACACTCATGAAACTCTGATATGCATTGAGGGTAATATGGGCACAAGGTGTTGACAAACAGGAACATATTGTGGGATTGTTACAATTAATGGATTATCCAAGAACTAAGCTTTGCATTTTAAGGTAATTTGCAACTGTCTAATTATCACAAATGCAATTTAACACACCTCTCAGCCCTTTTACGACTGTATTGTGTTTGCTTTATTAGCTCCATTTACAACTTTGAGATTTTTTTTAAGCCAATGTAGGCAAGACTGTAATTGCAAACTCAACATGACACAATTTTTTTTATGTATTGCCTTGTAACGCCTTGTACTTCTGCAGCTTTTCATAGCAGACATTTGCGTGCACAGATGAAGTTATGAAATCAAACCATCACAGAGCTTAAATCTCTCCTGTAGGAGCGAATCCCTAAAGTTTATACCTCCTTATTTTATGGAACAACATTTCCCTGAGAACATGCTTCTTTATTCTCTTTGATGTGGCTCCATGAGGACATTGTGTATTCTTATTGGTCTATTATACATGAGCCTTCCTTCTCCAATATCTCACTGTTCCCGAAACCAAAAGGCTTTATGTGGGGGAAAAAAAGTGGAGAGAAAAACATTTAGAGAAATAAAAAGACATTTTCTCACAGGACAAAATGTATCAAGAACCATCAGATAGGTGGAAGAACAAGGGCTTAATGAAGTTTCACGTGAACAAAATGCATTAAAGCGCTTCAACTTGTTTTCAATGCCCCTTTTCCCCTTGGAAAAAAGTTACAAGGGGTAGTGGAGAAATCTTCCTCTACAGAATGGGAAGACCCTTCAAGATCCTGTCATGTCATAAGAGCAAACAGACATGACAAGGTTACGGGATAGGAATCTTTTTTTTTTTTTTAAGATTTATTTTTGGGCTTTTTGGGCCTTATTTGAGCGATAGGACAGTGGAAAGAGTCAGAGAGGGACGACATGCAGGAAAGGAGCCACAGGTCAGATTTGAACCTGCTTGGAAGACTACAGCTTCCATACATGGGGCGCGCGCACTAACCACTGCGCCACCAGCGCCCCTATGGGATAGGAATCTTAGGAGATTTCATATAACACTTGTGTGCCTCTGAAGAATCTCTGTTTAAATGAACCCCTAACACTTCACCCTAAACTCACATTAGCATTAGCTTGTAACTTAGGGTTTTGTAAACCTGTCACCCCTCTCCTGCTCCACCCTCTTATCCAAATATGGTAATTTCTTGCTCTCAGTTCAGGAACCTCAACATCCATTTCTAATATTATCAGTTTTCTAATTTTTTATTTTATTCAAAGGCGTCCAATGTCGTTCTAAATCCTTACAAGTCATTTTTCTAGCAGTTTTCACAGTTTGTTGACTGCAAAGGGAATTTCAGGAGGACTGCCCCTGAAATGCTCCTGATCTGGTTGTTCACACTTTCACCTCACAGCAGGAGACTATTCCGGCTGTAGGAATGGGAGGGGCGGGGTGTCTCTATACGCCTCTATAAAGAGAATATCAGCCTTTATATCAATGCTATGTGTAGTTTGAGAGAATCACAATATCCACAAAAGAGAGGAGAAGAACATACTGGAGAGCGTGCACAGAGACCATAACGGGTGCGTGCAGACAGTCTATTTGCACCGATCACAGGATATAAAATTCAGCACCCCCTCCCACTCGCTCGAGGTGAATTCTCCTGATTATATCCTGCTGCGTTCTCACATCAGCTCACTCTGACTTGCTGCGTAAAAAATTCTCAGGGACTGGCAGGAGAAACTCCGGATAAAGTCTGAGTGAAAAATGCAGGTTTTTTTAGGAGTTTTGTGCAAGTGTTAAAGCACTTTATGAGATGAGATGTTCCTGTTACACACGAGGCCTTTGTAGTCTTTAATCAAATAACTGGTGTTCGATATGATTAAAAAGTATTTTCTTTAAGTCTGCACACATCATGTCTGTTTATAATTCCATTGTCTGTCTCTTTCTTTCCTTTAAAGTAGTGTGGAGCTTCAGACACACCAGCTCATTGCAGTATTACTATACTCACACTGTCCAGTTCGACAGTCGGTGAATTCTCTGAAAGCAGATTATTGCTTTCACAAATGATATTAAGCCTCTCCTTGCAGTGTACACACCCTCTCCAGTGATATACAGTAGGACTACTTCTGCACTCCATGTTGCAATATTCAGGGACCTGCTTATGTCGTTGTTGACACAGACCTTTAGCTGCTTATTCTGCTCTGCATTTATGTGTGGTCTATTAAGAACCGTAAAATTTGTCATAAGACACACTTTTAATACCTATTTTTTAATTAAATAATTGGCTGCATCCTATATACCAGTGCATATACCAGTGGAAAATGCTGATACATGTGCCGTCAAGTGTTGCAGCCATCACCCACTGCACTGCGATTGAAAATTTGCCCCCATTCATTGTGTATTGCAAGCTGTGGATACATGGCAATGGGAGAAGGCTGGCAGCACCACTTTATTACCATCTTCTCTTCCATATTTGGTCATAATCATGCCTTTAAAGAAAACGGTGGTATTCTGTTAAGTACATAAAGCTTCTGTCGTGCGGGTTTGACTGAAAGACTTCTCAATTTAAGAAAGCAAGTGACCAGTGGAGGTGGACAGCACGACTCGTGGACCGTGGGTCGGTACCTCACAACCGTAGGACGAGAGCTCAACTACAGTACTGTAGCTAATAGGAGTGCAAACGCCACAAAGTGAAATCAGAGGGTTCTCAAAGACAGCTGTACAGAAACTGCAGGTTGTGAGCACAGAGGCAATCATCACGCAGGAAGACAGTTTAAACCTTTTTTTCCTCTGGGAGAACCCAAAACAGACGGTGTCTTACATACCGGTGTGACTTATATTCTGGATTTTACAATCAATCCTTTTTACATCAAGCTAAACTTGAAAACATAAAAATAGCTGTTCTTACGAGGGGTAGTAAAAACTAGAAAAAGGCAAGAGTATTGTAACCCCATATCACATGCAAAGGGTTAAGATAAATCCTCTTATTCTCCTGAATTTTAAAATGTTAATGATTTCTTTCTATCTTTTGCTCTTTTTCAGGTAAGTTGACATGGATTTGTACAGACCAGAAGCCTGACAGTAGGTAACATGTAACCTTGATGTCTCAGCTTCTTCAGCGACTTTAGTCCCGGTGGCTTTATGTCTGTTCTCTTTGCTGGGTTCTCACATTTTCCTGATCGATACATTGTTGTTTCTGGTCTTTACTTAGGAAGCAGAGCCTGTCTCCTCTGATTATTTGTTTTGATGCCGTGACAGAAACCATCAGTGCAGATAGATTTTATGATCTGAGAGGGGACTTTCATATTGCTTCCCATCTGAGTCATACATTTGTCTTTGTTTCTGCTCACACTTCACACACCTGAAGTTTGATTTTGTGATCTCAGATATATTTGAGATGGGTTTTCAGAATAATACTTGGTGTAAATCTCAGTCTCTCCTCTTGTTTGTGTTGTTCTACGGTGAATTACTGAACATTGTGTGTCTGTTATACTGAGAAGTTGTGTCTTGAGAGGCCCGTGGACTTGGACTGAATGTTACAGACTCTATAAAACACATCATGTTAAACGTTACTCTGGCAATTGTCAAGCTGAAGTCTTGAGCTTTCTAACTCTGCGTAAGATCCTAATGCAACATGCAGGAGTAAAAACTTGTGCTGCGAATGGAGGAATAAACAATGTCATGTTATAAGGTTAAGTTGGAAACATAGAGACCTTAAAGCTGAGTAATCAGAGGAAATGGATTCATAGGTACGTCTAATTACAGAAAATCTGATAATGAATCTGAAAATGTTGATCTATTCAGGTAATGTTTGTGTCTAAAATCACAAACATTTCTCTGCTTTCTGACCTTGTGGCAGTAAATTGAAATTTCAGTCCCAAGACACCCTTATGATCTAATTAATTGATTTATCATTCTATTATAAATTCATAATTTGAATCACAGCATGTTGAATCCAAAGGCCTGCATGTCTTTGAGACTGAAGCTGAGGAAACACACATAGATCTGTTTTGTGTACGTCCAATGTGTGCACAACATCCTGCTCTCTAATGAAAATCAATGGTGACTGAGAGCTGTCTGTGTTTGTTAAAAACAATCAATGGATCCTGAACAACACATACACACTGTGTGTGTGTGTGTGTGTGTGTGTGTGTGTGTGTGTGTGTGTGTGTGTGTGTGTGTGTGTGTGTGTGTGTGTGTGTGTGTGTGTGTGTGTGTGTGTGTGTGTGTGTGTGTGTGTGTGTGTGTGTGTGTGTGTGTGTGTGTGTGTGTGTGTGTGTGTGTGTGTGTTCCCTTGAGGAAAGCTGTTAAGCAGATGCATTAATTTCTTATGAAGATGCCCTCAGAGAGCCGTGATATGTTTGAATGTGTGTGTGTTTAATATTGTGACTATCCATAATTCATTTGATTATAAATACCTTGCTGAGATAATAACTCACACAGATGACCTCACACTTCCTATATGATGTGATTTGATCCTTTTAAGTCAGTATTTAAATGACTGTGTCAATATGGATGAATTATATGTCATGATAGTTTTAATGATCTTCTCTACTTATTTCTCAGAGTAATTATTATACTCAGATTGTCACTCCGCTGCAGTAATAAAGTTACTTAATGTATAGTTTTTAGTGATGTGCCAGTATTGTCTCTTATCCCCCCCTCTCTCTTTTTAGAGCAAGGCAAAAAGTCTGATCCTCTAGCTACTAACTACTGCCCTCTAGCTGCAGCTCAGGTTTTAACTCCTGAAGTTAAAAGGAATTTTTAGGATAAAGGTAAACAAAAAAATGAGTGTCTACAATTCTACAATTCACTTAGCAGGCGCTTTTATCCAAAGCGATGTACATCAGAAAGTAAGTACAACACAAGCAAGGATCTAGGAAAAAGGGAATGTCAGTAAGAGCAAACGATCAGCTTTGAGTCTGATTGGACACACAGGTGCTGACAGGAAGTGACCAGAGGCAAAGCACAACATTGACAGCAGTTCTTGAGCGCTCTAATCAGTATAGAAACCATCTTATAAGTCGTCGTTATCAAACAAAAACCATCGTCACAAGCATCATCATCATCAATAATATCAAGATGCATAGACGTAAAAGTAAACAAACTAAATACTTGAGAGTTACAGATAATGACGAAAAAGTATTTTTTCTTTTTAATTTCTGTATGTTTACACCTCACATCTCTTTAGAAAAAGAAGTATGTGCACATGCACGACGTGCATTACAAACTCACACCGCCAACTACTGGCCTGGCATTTATACTACAGTGTTTAGTGGTTTTTCTTCGGATCTGTGTGTATTGAAAAACATTGTCGTCTGAACATGGAACTTTTTTGAAAACGCAAATGGCAATCTAATCCATTTTCCGTAGATCGTTCACAGCCTACGTTTCGCTAATCATTTTGCAAACTTTGTAGATTTTCAGTGCAAGGCTTTTCAATATTTCCATCACCTTCAAAGTACCTCTGCAATCTCTGTTAAAAAATAATCAGTATCAGTGGTATAAAAATGCTGCAGCTGAGTTGTATTGGCTTTCAAACTCTCTCCACAATGAGTGTGAAAATGTGTTTTTAACGTATTCTGTGAAGGTTCATGTTGGCACCAGGACACCTGATTTTTATCCTTTCCCCCATTTTTATTATTACAGCTGTTGGAAGTCATGGCTAAGTTATTGACGCTGATGATCTTTACAAATTCAGTGATGCAGAGTTGCAGTATTAATATTGCAGGCATTCTCATAGCTCATGTGAAGTAACCTGCACTTTCCCTCGAGCTCTTGTGTTTCTACTTCAACTGAGTCAAAGGTGATCTTACAGTGACTCTATCTGTCTGAACACACACTCTCAAACACACACTCACACTCTCTAAGCATGCAGTAGATATCTGCTGCACACTTTTATTTATAGCAAACTGTCAGCAGGGTTATTTTAGACGAGGACAGTGAATGTCTCTCCTGTAGCTCCTCTGCGTGTGTCTTTGTGCATGTGTGTGTTTGTCTTTGATGAATCACTTTGACACATTAGCGAGTCATGTGAGCTGCTGCCAGGAATAATACTGAACTCTCACGGAGGTGTGAATACTGTAGAGGTCGGGAGAGGGAGAGGACACTGGACACAATGGAGTCATTTTCAAAGCTCTTTAGAGATTTAGAGATTGATATTCCTCTTCAAGTAACTGCCTAACTTAATGTGTAAGCCGTTTCACCAGGCTTTAGTCACATGCAAAGTAACCATGGCCATGTAATGTTAGAAAACATCCTCAAGAGGGCGCCATTCACCAGTTAAGAGTAGTTGCAACGTTGAGACGACCTGCTTTATGTGACATGTAAATGAGAAATGTATTTTCTTCATTTCACTTACTGGAGGAGATTGAACATTTTCATTAACCTCTCAAGTATCTATTGTGCAAAAATAACAAAAAAACAAACATGCAGAGCACGTACAAATAACTTCAGACTAAGTTTCCTAACAGCTCATTTAAATCAACCTGGTAATTTATGACTATAGTTATTTTATTTGTGTTGCCTTGAGCCAATGTAGTTTGATTAAATCTGATTTACAGATTAAATACAACAAAAGTGATTTCATTTTATGTTTTTTTCACACTGTACCCCTCCTATTTAAACCTGTTAACGAGGGCAGAGAGGAGATATTAAACTAAGAAGTATATCCGTAGAAGCTGAACATAAATCTTCCAACTTTGGCCTGAAAAAGTGTATTCATGTGGGATGCAATATCTCGTAGTAGAAGACTATTTTTAGGAAAAAAGCTTTCAGGGGCTTGAATGGAATAATGATTACACCTATAATGTTCTTAAATATAAAGACATTCAGAGATGTTCACCCCTCCATAGACTTATATATTGTACCTTACTTATGTAATATGATATACATATTTGGTCGATACTCCTTGCCTTGAAGTACCCCCCCCCCCCCTGTTTAAAACTAGGCCAGCATTTGCTCGTTCTCTTTTCATTTCTGCTCCTGAAGATGTTTTACACACGTCTGGGGATGGAGGTGGGCGGGGCCAGGGGCTAACGAGAAACAAGATTAACAAGCACAGAACAGGAAATAATAGATATCTATAAGGAATTGGTCTCCAGTGAATTTTTCTCCGTCTCATGGCGGTAAGATAAGATTGGATTAATTTTAAAGCAACATTTTGGACCCGAAATTAACAGCATGAATGCAGTTCCACACAGCTACTCATGGTGTTTGTATTCTGACCATGTGTGTGCATCTTTAATGACTCTGAATCATCGTAGTCTGCGGCCCCGCCTGTCTTTGTCGTCTCCACATCAGCCTTCCTCTAGCCCCCACGTCTCCATTGGTATTTTTCAGTCCAGCGTTTCCCCTTTGCCCTGTTGCCTTGACAACAGACAGACACCTAGGCGAGGTGTTTCCTTGGAGACGGGACAGATGAGGGTTTCCCCGCCCCTCTGGTCTGACAGCTTGACTGTGTTTCTCCACCTGTGAAATCAGATTGAGATGATAAATACAAAAACCTGAGGCTGTTTCTTTTTATATCCTCAGCATTCAGACAAACTGCTCTGAGTCTATTTGTTCAAGATGAGTACTCGGGTAGTTTAAATGCAGCCCAAGGTTCACATGTTTTTGGCTTCCTTGGTAGAGATCATATTTACGAGCACACTGGTTGGAAGGCAGATTGTGGATTTGGATTTAAGGACTTGAAGGGTTGAGGATTAAGAGAATCGTCTCCTCGTTTATTCTTTCTCTTAAAGTCTTAAAGCATCAGTCACATAACAGGCAACAAGCTGTCAGTCACATTTCTGCATCGAAGAAAAGCAACTTGTCATGTTTGAATTTCAGAAATTGAGAAAAATAGCCATCTAGATGATTAAAAAAGGTCTAGAAAGGAACTGGGAAGTCATATTATTTTCTGCAGAAGAAAGGAAAAAGGACTGCACACTGTTCAGCTCTCGTAATTGGGCAATTTTGTATTTTATTTAACCTACAAAATCTTGACATGGCTTTTTAACCTCAGGCCTTTCTGCAGTTTGTTCATTTCATGCTGTGCACCTGAATGTCTTCTGCCTGGATGTGTGCACTCTAGTTTTCTTTAAGTCTTATTATTTTAAAGATGGATGAGGGAGAGATGGACAAACAACATCTTTGAGGAGTAGTCTGACTTTTACCTGGGTAAAAGCTGAGTCCCTTTCCTTAGCCCTGTCTGTCCCTTCAACACAGCCCCGCATTACTCCATCAGCTGCTGAGCGAAGAAAAACTATGCTTCTGGTGAAGCTGCATATTTGTTCCACACAAAGGCCCTGGAGACATGGTGTCACACTAGCCGGAGGGAAATGAATGCAGCCAAGACAAAAGAACTTACTATCTGCACTAAACAAGATCTCAAAACCGAGCCAGTTTCACTCGACGGCCAACTTGTTGAAACTGTGGAAAACTTTAAATACCTTGGCACAGTTCTGGACAGCCAGCTTAGCTTCTCTGAAAATATAAAGAATATTTCCAAGAAATGCTCGGAGCGGCTTTATCTCCTTCGAAAAACTCAGTTTTTTTCAAATTTGTTGTTGAGTGTGTCTTAACTGTCGATCCTCCTGCTTGTAACGGTCACTTGAACTGTAGATCTAAGAATAAACTCTCTAAGATTGTGTCAACGACAGGCATAAAAGTGGGAAAACCACAAAAACCTTTGTCTCAATTATTTACTGATAGGACAAGGAAGAAAGCGAGGAGTATCCTAGCAGATAATTCCCATCCTCTCTTCTGAAAGTTTGAGCCTCTAAGCTCAGGGAGGCACTATAAAGTCCCTCTGGCAATTTACAATGACCCTAACAATAAACATCCTTAATCTCACAACATGCATGATGAGATGTAAACCATGATCTGAACTGTTGTGTACATGTGCAATAGCTGCTCTGTTTGTCTGTGTTACTGACTGCCTGGACGTTTTTATAAGAGCAAAAGATTTATTCTATTCTGTTAACTTGTGAATCAGCAGTAAATTCTTCTTGTGGATTGTTACAGTTAGTGTCTGATCTGTACTGGTCAGCTCGAGCTCTCTCACACACTGACTTTAAAGTTAATGATGTCCTTTACAAGTCATTGGCTCTAATTAGGCTCTGCACTAAACTGAAGCAGTCATGGAAACAGATTTTTATCACTTCCTCCTTTAGCTCCGCTTGCACAGTATATACCTTTGACAGGTCATTATTACAGGAGAGCGATTGGGAAAGGGTGGCAGTGCCTTTGGGGAATGGCTCTTTTAATGAACTTTTCCTTGTTTATTTCAGTTCCTTCTCCCCTCCTCTTTCCTTTTAAAAAAATCCTCTTACAAACATCCAGCCTGTTTGATCTCCATCACTGAAAACCAGCAGCTACCACTGTGCCATCAAAAGCATCTCTGTGGTTGCTATGGTTATTCACTTAGATACAATTACTATAGCAACACTGTTTCCGAGTGCCGAGGAGGAAGTGGCTCAGCAGGAGTGAAGGTGGAGACACACATATACACAACAAAGGTACACACACACACAACACACTTTGGTGGATGTTGTTCGGGGTAAAAGGGTTATTTTAGGTGAAAAGAAAGAAATGACCTCTCTCTTTGTCAAATTGAATTATTTGCTACAAACATGATATGTGTTGTGTTATGATAACTTGCAAAAGTCATTCTTAAACACCAATTTGCATGGCTTTTGCTTAGACGTCAACCAAAATAACATGCTACAAGAACAAAACAAACAAACAAAATTAACATGTGTATTATTATATATCTTCTAATTCTTCTTTAGAGAAAACATTTATGAGCCATCTTTTGGGCGTACAATATCAGAATAAATCTGTGTCCCTGCAGTGTCCTCATTTGACCCCATTCAATCAAAACCTTTAAATATGATTTACAGCTGGGTATCATTATCGTCCCCGTCTCCTTTATATTCTGAGATGGATCGATAGATGGCCTATCTGACCTTGTGTCATCAGTCACTGCTGCCTGTTCTGCAGAATCACAGGCTGGATCAGATGTAACACCATCATGTTATGGATCTGTCTGTTAGCTTGATCGATCCCTCATCAGAGCTTTATTTAGCCACCGTCCTGTGCAGGTCATTAGCAGAGTGTCCATAGCCTCATTAGACCCTGCAGCCTGTAGTGATACTGCCTCACTTAGGTCTCAGTGTGATTGGGTGTGTCAGTGTGGTACTGTATGCTGTATATTACTGGGCTGCAGTATTTACTGTAGTTACTCTGAGGACCATGATGATCAAACTATTAATAATTAAAATTCTGCCACCTCTTCTTCTTCTTCTTCTTCTTCTTCTTCTTCTTCTTCTTCCCTACTTAGCTGAGGGTCCATGCATTTTGAAAACTAACAGTAGAGGGGGCACATAAACATTGATAGTCTTATTTTGGTACTCATGACCACCAAACGATCTGTGATCAATCTGTCATATTTGCCATCTTGGGAGAGTTAACATGTTGATACAGGAGAATATCCTAAGTCAATTTTCTCCGATTCAAGGTTATGGCTTCTTCTTTTCTGTCCCATGATTCCCCCTCGCCCTCCCTCCATTTAATCCCCCATCACCCCTCCCTTGATTACCCCCCTACCCACTAATAAAATATTCAGAGAGCCTGGCGCTCGGCCAGATGCCCCTCTCTCCCCTCCTCATGGCAGGCGGCCAGCTGACAGGGCACGTGGCTCTCTGAGGGGCACCGAGGGGACACAAAGAGCAGGTTGGGCTTTGAAATGCAGAACAGATGATGTTTTCCTGTTTGTAATGAAGCCAGTTACTTTTAGTTAGTTTCATTTCATTTAAAATACAGCCATAAACATGTCCTTAGGTGCTACTCCTTTATATCAGCTAACTAAATATCAATGAATTACATCTTTCACAAGATCAAGATCTCTTTAGGATCTGTCCATTCAGGACTCAAAAATATCTGCTGAGCTTCTTCTTCTTTCTGCCAGTTGTCACAAAAATTACGTGATTCAATCTATATTTTCAGCGGCCTTAATTGTAAATTAAGTGCTACCATTTGTCATAATCATTGTTCCTACACACTGCTACACAGTAGTTCGGTTTAAGTAAGGCAAACATTAAAATATTAGCATTTATCATAAAATCTGGCTTGTTTTAAAAGTAGCACATTTATTTATACAGCAACTTTAAAAAAAAAAAAGAAGGTAATTCATAGTACTATGCAGTGTGCATAAATGTATACGTCCTTAAATAATCAGGTCCTCCAAAAACATTAATATTGCATCTAAAAGACCATAAAAGCAAACCAACACAAATAAATTGCAATGAAACTAGAGAGGAAAGACAGACAGAACCCAAATCAAAAGTTAGGATAATTAAAATAGGTGGAAGTTTTGTATCAACTTGATTTGAAAGCTGTGGAAAACGTGAATGTTTTAAGTTATCTTGCTTCACCATTATTGCTAACTTACCGTAGAGAGCGTTCTTGTTCTGATGTAAATAAGATTGATTCGAGTTAACTATGAACATGGATTGCATTGAATTTGAATGTGAATAGTTCTGATAATAGTTCTAAACTTGCTAACAGCACTTGAAACATACGTTACAAAGTGCCTCATGAGTCAATACAAAGAGAATAATTCTGCAACACTTTGGGCTGCACTGGGTAATTACATTGCAGTTTATAAGTAACCCTCAACACACAAATGCATTTTAATACAAAAGCCCTGTGATAAATCCTCCGCTCAGTTTTTGTTGAAATAATGTAGAGACATTTTATTTATATCTCAGAAGGTAGAACACAGTAGTCTGCACAGACCCTTAACCCTAACACTTTTTTCTCTCTCCTCTAGTGAGCAGTAGTTTAATTTCTCAAATGTTTGCACATCTTATTGCATCGACTTGTTCTTAAGGTTCTTTAAAAATGAAGTTTGATGATTGATAGATATAAAGGCTGCACATTTTATACAAATACAGTGCAATCTTATTGGAATGTCCTCTAAAATCCACGTTAAATTCACACTTTTGCATTTGCAACCTTACATGAATGCGTCTCTTGCAGCTGTATAGATTCTTAACTCAACATCATGTCCTTGTGAATGTAATTCCTTGTAAGACTGAGCCGTGTGAAATGGAAAACTCTGGATTTTCAGGGCCGGTAATGGTTTGAGGCCCCGGGGTTATTTGCCCCACTTGCCCTTTGGGTAATCCACACTTGTGCATAATTAGGGTCTTTCCTGAAAGCTTATCCCCCCGTTGTTTAAAAAAACAAAAGCCCTTAGTATTACTTGAGGAGAAGAACAGAAGCTCAATCTCACCTTAAATCTAGCTAGCCGAGGAACTGAGCGATGGTCTTTCTATAAAACTCTGAATCTCTCTCCTGCCTGATCTGCCTCTGGTCTCGTTAAAGTGACAGTTAACAACTCTGAGCCGTTTGCTGCTAAATCACTCTGATGGGACTGAGAAGCCTTTATACGTGTATGTGTGTGTGAGACAGGAGGCGTTCAGTGTCTCTGAGGAATGTGGGAGTTCCTTTTGTCTTGCTGTGTATTTGTGTGTCAGGCCAGGTCAGTGTCACTGCCGTCCTGTGTGTGTGGATGTGTGTGGATGTTCCTGTTCTTAGAAAGACTTTGAAAAGACGTTTTCTTCGTCAGGTCATAAAGTTAGGAATTTGGGGTTCTCCTTTTCTGTTTCAATTAAAAAGTGGAACAAAGAATTCCCTTGTTTCTGGCTTTATTACACAGTTGTCATGCATGGACCCACACAATCACACACATACAAAACACACACTCAGGCAGATGTGTATACTTGTTTAAGCTAAGCACGGAGGTTATAAGCCATAGTGGTTATTGTTGGTGGTTGAACTCCAGTTTCATTTTGTAGTACATGTGGTCGACCTTTAGAAGTGGGAGACATAGATGTACCCACCTTTCAAAGCAAACAACACACATGCACGTACTACACAGCGCACAAAGCTTCAAAGCTGCGATACACAATACATCAATGACTCACCAGTATGGAGCTGCTGGTTTGTGAGCAGGAGCCGGTTTTGATTTGAGTCTATTAGGCTGAATGCAACGGAAGAATTTACACTTTGCCTTCATCTTTCAGAGACTGTAGAATTGATTCCTACGGTAAAGTAATTAGTCCCTAACTTAAAGGGGAATTTCAGTACTTTTGGACCTGAATCCAAATTTCACATATAATGAGGTCTTAATGTCTAATGTATACAAAACATTTTTGAATTTCTTAGCAAGTTGCTTCAAACGGACTGGCTGCAAGAAAATGCACCAAGCCAAAGAACGCTGCTGTGTTTGTCGCTCAAAGATTTTTATTCCCTGCTGCAGGCTGAAACAGTTCCCCAAACTGATCCTATCAGACATCTAGACCCCAACATATGGAGAAACAGGGCCCAGGTTTAGAATAAAAAGTTTCCTTTAGGTTCTGGGCTGAAAATCTCTACTAAAGAGGGACGTCTTTTCTGATAGACAACCTACAGTGGATAGAAAGCACAAATAAACCTAAGTCAGCCAACTGCAGTAGACACTGTCAGCTTTTTTTTATCTTGTTTTTCTCCTGTATCAACTCCTCTCTCTGTCAAAATGAAAGATCAGGACAATCGAATGTAATACAGAAGCTGAATGGCCTTGAAATACAGAAGTCTGATTATTGCTAAGCGTTAAGGCTGTACTTTTATCTGATGTCTGAAGTGATGTAATGTCATGTATTTTATGGTTGGCTACATGGATTGTGCTGTTCTGTGTCCAAACATCACCCAGAGGGGAATTTAAACGCTGACTGTGTCTCATTAGAAAATAATTGTGTTGCTTGCTCGGACAAATTGCCGTTGTAAAATGTTTAACGACTGGTCCTGAGCTGTGTTTGCAAAATAAAATCTATTTCACTTATTGTAGAGTTTGAGGAATCTCACCAAAAACATTCAAGTCATGGGTCAATTTGGTGTGTTTTCTGTCATGGATCGGGAGATTTAGTTTGACAAAAAGTGCAGATCTGTAAGCTTGCATTGTTTTAATAGCTCAGTGGTTAGCTTCTGCTTTGGGGCAGTATTAAGAGATTTATATCTTTAATATCAGCACAAGGAAACTCTAGATCTCTCCTCTGACACAAACAGGACTGTTGAAGCATTTTAATTAGCTTGTCATCCACAGTGACCTCATGCCTGCTGGAGCCCTTTGGCTTCTCACAAGTTGTATTTTTTTCCCAGTAACATCACCATCTGATGAATTGACCTCCCAGATAAAGACTGTATTGTTTATGCGACATTTTGAATGATGCCTGGTGAATCAGACACAAAGGAGGTTGGGGTTTCTTCCATGTTGTGGTAATTACGTAACTTACATTCTTATGTAAGTGTTTGCAGGACGACCTTTGAAACATAACAGGTCAAAGATTACCTACAATCGCAGAGAGAACTCCCATGATTCCCCGCTACGACGTCATCTTTTGTTATTGCAGAATTGATTGAGAGCCCCCTGGTGGAATCTCCATACCGTAATATCCGGAACATAAGTAGCACCGGTATATAAGACGCAGTCCGTCTTTGGAGCTCTTGCAGAGGAAAAAGGGTTTCTATATCATTATTCATAATTTTAAAAAAAGCGTGTGCAAGTCATTTCAATACTACTTGAATTTATTTTCATTTTAAATTAATTCACAAACAACGCACACATAGCGTACCGCTACATAACGTCAAGTATTTTCCGACATGTCGGGTGCAACATTTGAAAGAAAAAAAAAAACATTGCCTGTCATCACTTCAAATGTAAACTCAGACCAACTCTCTACCTTGATCCAAACTATTTTACAAATGATTTTCATCAATAAATTATATGAAGCAACCATCAAAGCCATACAATAGGCTACAGTTTATTAAGAGATACCGGTAGTCATTAAATGAATTTGTCCGTCAGACATTTAACGGCAGGGTAAAAACATTTCCACAATACTTCCGTAACATTACAGTATTTTCAAATTCTTTACCAAAGAAAAGTGCAACACAGAGCTTCAGCTAATTAAAAACACCACATTACAGTTACTGCAATTTAATTTAACTTAATTAGGCTAATTGAACTACAAAAAAGCTCCAACACAACATTTAACATTGTCTATAGGCCTACATTGAACAGTCCTACGGATAATGGCAAAGCCAATGTTTTTTGTCACAAATATATTGACTTATTACAGAAAAACGATGATTTGCAAAAGCATCATCCTCTGTGCCATCAAGCTTGTTAGAAATTGAGCACTTCAAGAATGCCCATGTAATAACCTCTGCCGGAATGTCATCCCAACTGTCTTTGATCCACCTGCACACAGTGGCCAGTGAAGGTCTCTTCAGATTCCCCTGAGGTGTGAACGAGTGACCATCCGATGCAAGCCAGTCCACCCATTTTTGCCTGATCCGATCTTTAAAAGGCTTATTCACTCCTACGTCCAGACGCTGCAAAATTCCGGTCATCCTGCCGGGAATGATGGCCACATCTGTGTTTAAAACCTTCAGCTGTTTGTGCACAGATTCATGTAAATGACCCCTGAACGAATCCATCACCATAATTTCCCTTTTCTTTAAAAGTGCACCCGGTCTTCTCCCCCAGACGGCTTTTATCCAGTCGATCATGCCCTTAAAAAAAATTAGGAATTTAAAAGGCGCAACTTAAATGATTACCATAGGCTATAGTAGTTTGAGCATTAACAAAACACATTAACAACACTTCCATTTTCTCTTCGTAGTCCTTAGGCATCTTTTGCAAAATACGAGTTCTTCTACGAAGTGAAAGTGACTTTCTTTTCATGAATCGGTTGCACCAGCTAATTGAGCCACTAAAATGAATCACTTGGCCACTTCAATCGCTTTAATGCGAATCATGTTTTTTGATACAGGGATCAGATTGTTTCTTTGGTCGGCAATCCATTCCGCAACAGCATCCTCCACCCTTGGCCACGAACATGTTCTCCCTCTGTTGGCCTTCTTCTTTCTGTCCATGGCCTCAAGTTTAGCCTTGTCTCGCCGCCAGTACAGAACCATTTTCTCATTTACAATGAAATGTCTCCCTGCGTGACAATTTCCACTACGTTCAGCGAGATCCTCAACGTGCAGTTTCTGTGCTGCTGTACAGAAACTAGATCTTTCTAGTTTTACCGGTATTTGTTTTCAACACTTTGTACAGCGCTAGCTAGGCACAGTAGTGTAACTGTGAGGGTAGCGGCAGCACTGACTGTCATGGCGGCACATGACGAAGCTTCAGCTAGATTAGAGCGCCACCTCCTGGATAAAATACAGCATCACAATTCAATACCTCACTCAGCTATTTAATACTGGTAGATTGGTGGCACCGGTGTATAATACGCAGCACACTTTTTAGATGAAAAAATAGGTCTTAAAAGTGCATCTTATACACCGGATTTTACGGTAATGTATCTTTAACTGGGTTAGGTCTTCTAATAAAAGGTTAATCATTAAGTACCATTAAATAAAATACATTTTGAAATGGATGAAGGATGAATACTAAACACTAGATATTTTTCTTCGACATTCACTTCTTACAGACATTTATACAGACATTTAGTATGAATATTGTAGAATAGTGGATGTATTTAGGGGGCCGCTGCCGGGTCATATTTGGCTGATTTGAAGGGGCCAGTGTGGGCCAGACATGGGCCAGTGCCAGGGCAGATCTTTTGTCCCAGTCCAGCCCTGGGAATATGTGAGTAGTGAGGTATATATGTTTTTAAAATAAACAATAACAAAAATGGTGATTAATAATCGTGATTATCATTTTGGGCACAAATCGTGGAGCCCTACATTCAAGTGTACTGCCAAACAAAAGCAGCGACAGAGACGATTTCTAGGAAGCATCTTACAGCAGAAAAATGTGTTATTTTCTTAAAAGTGTCAGTTTTATGTTTTTGTTTTTTAGATATGTAAACATGAATACAATCAATAGCATATGAAAACATAAACAAACATGGCTGAATATAAAACCCATAGACAATTGATAGAAATACTTCTAACAAGAACTCTGATGTAAAAAAATACACTTAAAATTAAAAAATAAACTAAAATGATCCAATGCAAAACTTTACTGTCAATATTAAGACTTTAAAAAAAGAAGAAAAAACAACAACATCGCACAGATATCATGAGTTTTAGAGGGACCTGCTATTTCCACTCCGTTAATCTCTTGCATTAAAAAATAATCGTACTGACGTCTGGTACCAGTGCTTGACTCTGACAGCATGATGACCATTTCTTCTTTTGTTTCTTTGATGTTTCCCTGAAGTACAAGTGGCCCTGTCACAAGGTCTTCAAGTCCACTTTTAGAATAAATAAGTAGCAGCTTAAAGAAGACCAGATCTGTTCTGTCTTCAATGATGTCTTCTTCAGAGGGATGAGATGATACAGATACCGAGAGACCGAGTGAGTCTAGGGGTAAAGTGAAGTGAAGGAAGATGTAAATGTGAAATCTGTTGCACAGTACTGCAACAGATGGTGTCGGGCTAATAAGGTGTCTAATTAACATATCCACCTGTGTCTGATGATAATGACAGGCTCTTGTTTGGTCTGCTTGGGTCTGGTCAGGAAAACTGATTTGAAGCAAGTCAACACATGAACAGGAATATATCTCCCCATATGCACACCTCACGCTGTCATCTTCATCCTCTGATTTCTCTTCATCTGTTCCTGACTTCACCTGGCAGAGAAAAGCAACATGGGATCATATTTCTTTTTAATCTTTTGGCAATTTTGGATGGAAAAAACTCAGTGTTCAAAGGCCTAAAGATTGTTATTCTAAGTGTCTGATGACATTAGGGAAAGGACCTTTTCTGTTTAAGAGCAAGAATCTTGTTTACCACAGAAACAGACATATCATCACTTGCATAAATCTACCAGACTCCAATGACAAGAACAAAATGTTCACCTTGCAGATCACATGAGTTGCTGATCTACCACTGCTGCGATCAGTTTCATTTTTCTGGTTTATTTTCTGTTTCTTTGTTATGATGACAATGACAACAAGGCTGGGTTACTGAGGCTTGAAGCAGAAGAGCAGAAAGTGGAAATCTGGACCTCAGTAAGCGCTTACAGAAGGGGGTCTTTCCTTGCTTGCCCAGAGCCAAAAATCCACAAGAAATCCACCATGGTTCTGCAAAATGATCATCAACAGCAACTAATATTAGAGTGGCTACTACATGTATCTTAAAATTTCAGTCTGGCTACTTTGTAAAGGATTATGTCAGACTTACCCCCCCCCCCCCCCCCCCCCCCCCCCCCCCCCCCACTCACTTAAGGATATTAACCCAACAAGTTGAAGATATAAGGGGGTGGAGTAGTCCTGAAGGGCTTTAATGGTAAGATATGAAATTCTCCTGTTTGCAGAGGTGTGAAGCTTGTGTCACTACACTGATATGAAACAGAGGGCAGCATGTTCTGGATCCTCCTCTTCAGATTCAGTCAATGAACGTCCACACAGTGAGGATTACACACCAGACACACTCAGCAAATCCACACCGCCCTGTCAGTCTTTGTTGTCTGAAGGCAGCCAGCTCTTAAATCCATGTGTAAAGCGCCCCCCCCCCCCCCCCCCCCCACACACACACACACACACACACACACACACACACACACACACACACACCACGTACACCACTACATACACACACAGGGGCAGCTTCATGAGTTCCTTTGAAAAGCATTGATTGCTGTATCTTAATGATGGCCTCTGGCTGTTGGCTAACATCATAGCAGATTGAAGCAGCGTCTCTTTAATAGTGATGAATAATTGAGATATTTATTGTTCATATTTTGCAATCAGTATCTCATCCTTTGCTCACATCTGCACTGTAAAACACATCCAACATTTTCCTCTTGTTCACAACAGTTGTAAATCACCTCAGTGCTGTATTACCTGTTGTTCAAGCGGCCTCTGTTAATCCCAGTCTGGCTGTGTTCCCTGTGAGGCTGACGAGAGGGATTCTTGTTTGGTAGCTGAGGTCACCTGCTCATTCTGTGGTCGCTTCCTGTCAATTTCCGACAGGTTCAGAGACCTCCTTCACCTAGTGTTTCAAACAGGCTTCAACCTCCGGTTATTCAAACTGAAGCCAATGGCTGAAGTGCAGAAACATGCAGTTGCTCAAGTGTTGACTTGAGGCTGATTGCAAAAGCAAAGAAAACCCCCTCAGATCCCACATGAAAATGTTCATGTTTACAGCCTTATGCAAAAACTGTTTTGGCCTCTATAGCTTAGTTTTTTATTTTGTTGAAAACAATAACTCACAGTTTTTATTATGCAAGGCGGAGAGTTTTGCATAATTAGGAATAATAATAACTGACTGATACAGGTGGGCAATGTGATTTATATGCTAGTTATATTGCCAGTTTCCTGGTTCTGCCATATTCTCTGCTGGATCGTGTACAAGAAAAACCATGGCGACTCAAACTGAGGGTATTATGTTGGAGTTGGAGCTGATTGAAATTGAGCAGCAGTTGATTATACATAAATTATTAGCTTCTAGCGTTCTTCCTTCTGCAGAATTTTGAAAATGGCAGCAATACCAGAAATGTTTTAAATTAAGGAAATAAGATGCTTACCATCAGAGCAATCACAGGGCTTGCTTTCTGCGTCATTTTGACTTGTGAGGAGCACATCAGGCTTAGTGCGTAGGCTTCTGCGTAGGTAAATGCGACGCAAACCTACAGCTTATAGATAGTCACAGGATAAGGTAATATCTGCGATATTGGAGAAGCTGATGAATCGGTCGGGTGCTAATTTTTTCATCTTTTTTTTTACAGTTTGATTTTCTTCTATTTCTTTACACTCTCAAAGTGTGGGATAAATATCTGATCCCATTTTTGTTTCATGTTTCACCACTTGTTAAATGTCATATTCGAATCCTTTTCTGCTCTGTGGTTTGGTTGTAAAGGCTGTCAAACGAAAAGCATGTGCAAAACACACTGGCACACACACATGTGGCTGCTGTGTGTGTGTGTGTGTGTGTGTGTGTGTGTGTGTGTGTGTGTGTGTGTGTGTGTGTGTGTGTGTGTGTGTGTGTGTGTGTGTGTGTGTGTGTGTGTGTGTGTGTGTGTGTGTGTGTGTGTGTGTGTGTGTGTGTGTGTGTGTGTGTGTGTGTGTGTGTGTGTGTGTGGCGACTATTTTGGTTCTCCAACGAGGGTTACCAGATAAACACTGGTGGCAGCTGCTGCCATAGCAACACCATTGTGCGCCCTCCCCGACCACTCCCCCTCCCTTTTCCCCCTCCTCCTCCCTCTCCACCCGGCTCGCTTGCTCGCCCCTCCACACATTCAGTCAGAGTGTGAGGAGCAGAGAGGAGGAGAGAGGTCGGCTCGCTCTGCTTCACTTCAGGAGGCATAAAAAAAGAGGAAGTCAATAGAAAAGAAAGAAAGAGGAGGAATTAACCGGAGGGAGACGTGTTTGTTTTTGAGGGGGGAAAATGAGTGAGGACAACCACTCCCACTACAGACTGGACCCCAGCGACCGCCTCAACGGGCTGGGACAGAGGAGAAAGAGACCCAAGAAGGTAAATGAACAGATGGAGCCACATGGAGCAGAGGGTCAGGGAGCAGGTGGAGAGAAGTGGAGTGTGTGTTTGTCATCTTTTATTTCTTTTTATTTAAAGGTGTTTTTCTGAAGCTTCATTCCAGCTAATTGTGTTTCCAGTTCTCTCTCCATCTCCATACTCACCCCTGGAGTAAACCCCCCCTCCCCCCCGAGGGAGCGCTCCATCTCTGCTGATTCCACCTTTTTTCCCCTGATGATGGATCACTCCTGTGCTCCCCTTGCTCTCTCCCTCTTCTTCCTCTTCTCCCTCTTCTCCCTCTTTTTCTTCTTCCACTGCCTCTTCTCTCCATGTGTCTTTCTTGTTGTGTCTTTGTGTGTGTTGTTATTGTTGTGAACACTTAAATGTACTGAGTAGTAGGAGGAGGCTGCTCTCGCACGCTGACAGGGTGGGTCCCTGCTCCGCTTCGCTCTGCTCTTTGTTGTTGTGGACGCTGTTGCACACACATCTCAGGAGATTTCTGTGATTACAGTCTCAGCCTCAGTAATATTTGAAGTAATTTCTACATTTGTAAAAGAATATTTCTGTTTTGTTGTGTTAGTTCCCTGACCTCAATCATGAGCTCACACACGCCCATCAGCTTCTTTGGCTGCTGTCAATGAAGGCACAGATTTAAAGACATGGCATTTTAGGAATATCATGAGCTGTCATTATCCATACAAGCAAGCTTATTACAGAAATATTAATTAATAATGACTATTACTACATTATCATTTATTCTATAATCAACTCTTAGCCATAAATATCCACCCTTTGGTTCAAAACATTGTCACTTCTGGCTCCAGAAAAAGCAACATGATGATGCAAAACTCAAAAGCCAGAAAGCCTCACAAACCAACGGGTGGATTAAAGATGGCTGCATCCACTTCTTTTACAGCCTACGCTCAGTCTGTTTCATGTTCATTATTTAAAAAAATCTAAGGATTTTGTTTGTGTGACAAAACATCCTTTTCTCGATTTTATCAAACTGAAACTTAAAAAAAATCAGAAGTTGAGACTCGGAAATCCAGAATCAACCAGTCATTGAGACAAGTTCATAGTAAAGTGGATAATTTTGAGCGCTTAATACCATATTTTACACAACCATTGTCGGCTAAAGGTGCTCAACAGATGTATGGCTATTTGGAATATTTATATTCTAATTAGCTTTCCAATCATCAGTTCACTTATCTATAACAACTAGCACAACTTAAAATCTGTTCTCCTTTTATTGGACTAACCTACTCCATAAATTAGCTTCTCATTTTTTTCCATTTCCACCTTAACAAGCATTTATTTTGTCGAGCACTTTGGTCAAGATTTGGTTGTTTGGTGGCACCGGTAGCCTTGTGATTAGTGCCACATGTGGTAAGGCTTTGGTCCGAATCCGACCTGTGGCTCCTTTCCTGCATGTCATTTCCCCCCTCTTTCTCTCTGCCAGATTTCTCTATCCACTGTCCTATCTCTAAATGAAGGCATAAACAGGTTTGGTTGATATAAAGGTGGTTGAACATGCTTGGTTTACGTTAGAGAGCGATCGGAGAGATTACAAGAGACTCTTCTCCAACTATCTACTTTTTACCTGAAGAAAAATTATTCTGATTGCATCACCAAAAATGATTAAAATGATTTGTGCCTGTGACGGTTTGACTGACCACTATTCTCCTCTTAGGCTGGACTCAGAAATCCAGATTGAGACCTGATTGCATTTCTGTGTTCTCCGTTTGTGGTTGTTTTAGGGAATTGATGATTATTAAAGGAGACAGCTCTGCTTGTTCGTCCACATCAGGATCAGGATTTTTTTTAACCAAAATAGTGATCTAGGGATGTCCATCAAGCTTTCCTGTCAAATTCAGTGCTGTCATGCTCAGATGGCTGACAGTCTCTGAGCCATGTTTTCTTGCACTTGACTTCCCTCAAAAATCCTCAAACTATTTATATCTCACTACTCATACACCCGGAGTATCATGAACTATACTTTTATGTTCGAACACTGGAGTTTTGACCACTTCCCCCCCGAAGAATGAGACTAAATAACAGAAAACCAAACACAGTAGCAATTAGCATACAGACACGCCTCCATTGATGATAGAGCGGAGTTCCTGCTGCCAGAGGGCGTGTCTGCTTCCTTAATGGGCTGGAAAAACATTAAGAACCAGCTCATCAAAACTGAACCTGAGGATATGTTTATGTTAACTAGCTTTATAACTGGCTAGCATGTAAAGAAACAATAAGCATTTACATACAACATTAACCACAAAGATCTCCTCAGTTTGCTTCCTTTCTGCCCAATGGCTCTTCCCTCCTATTCTGCTATTGGAAGTATTACAGTCGGTCAAGTTTGCAGCCAATCAAGACTATGGCTTCATGGTAAAGCCATTGGATAAGAATGAAGTTTCAGTTGTTTGCAAGCTTCAAAGAAACGCAGCTAATCCCACCTCGAGTTATACTGCCAAATGTTTAAAGGGACAAAATAGTCTCAAGGAAGCGGCATCACTTCACTCACCTTTAGCTGGTTATGAAACAGACTGAAACTAATACAGGTGTCACATGACCTACAATAGCAAATGAAATCGAGGACAAGGTTGGTCATTTCTGTGAAGTTATTTTATCATGCTTGCTACTGTCGCCACAGGGTAGGTGTGAGACGAGGCTATTTACAGCACGCTGTTGAAACAGCCTTTGTTTCCATTTTCCACTGAAGAGATTCAGTTATCATTACGGTTTTACTTTGTTATTTTTATGTCAGAAAATATGATGTGCAGGACAAGATAATAAATAAGAGACACCACTTTGTGTTTAGGGGTCGCCAATATGAACCAAACGTTCCTCACAGGAGCTTTAACTGCATGATTTGGGTGAGATTTATGGACTGCATTTAAAAAGTGAATGCTGCCACTCTGAACTAACAAGCTAGTCTAACTATTCATTCGCATACGGCGCAGAGGAGTGGGAAACATTGCCATGGTAACAGCAAGCTCCACTAATCAAAGACATCACTGTGACACTCTACGGTTGTGGATTGTGTAGTTCTTTTCCCCGATAATGCAAATAAACCATGTTTTTCTTATAACAAGGTTGATATCATACCAACTTGTGTCTCCTACAGGAGCATATATACCGAATATATATATATTTATTTATTTATTTATTTATTTTTAAAGATTTTTGGGGGGCTTTTTGTGCCCTTATTGTAGGGATAGGATAGTGGATAGAGTCGGAAATCAGGGAAAGAAGTCATTTAAGGATACCTTTCCGATAGAAAAGGACAACTGTCATAACAAACACTGGAAAACACTGACCATCGTTTCACACTCAGGTAGCTCGTGGTAAGTCTAGCTTGGATGGTAATGACATTAAGGGAGCTATGCACAGACTAGTTCCCATAAACAGTACTACTGGAACATGGACTGATCAGTCTATTATCATGCTTCGCTGTCTACTGCAAATACTTCCTGTACTTTGACCATTATTACTGACTCTGTAGCTATAAATCTCTATTATTAGTTTGTCTCTTTCCATTTCTTTCTTTCTGCATCTCCCTCTATCCCACTTTCTAAGCCCAACACAGTTTCAGCAGATGGCTGTTAATCATGAGTCTGGTTCTGCTCGAGGTTTCTGCCTCTTAAAAGGAAGTTGTTTCTTACCACTGTGACTTTGTTAAGTGTTGCATAGTGCTCATGATGGATTAATGTCGGGTCTTTGTAGATAATATAACATAGAGTGATGTCTTACCTGCTCCTTTGTAAAGTGTCTTGTGATAACATTTGTTATGAATGGCACTTTACAGATAAGGATTGATTGATTGATTGATTGATTGACAGTCTGTGGTCAGATTTTCACTTTTTTTCTCTTATTGGTTAGTCTGTAAAATATCAAACCAATGCTGCAAGTACAACATATAAAACTGCTTTTGTACTCTACCTGTGCTGCCGCATTTTATACAGCAGAACAAAAGCATAAAGGAAGAAAAAGAGAATCCAAAGCAGGCAGGTGTCCTCGTCAGTATTGCTGAATCTACAAATTAAATTGTTGTTGGAAGCAGAGGCGAAGCATTTGGCAGCAGGGGGCCGTTCAGAATCAATGCATGAATTATTGATACGCTCCCTCCCCCCATGCTTAGACACACATACACAAAGACAGATTCACACCCTCCTGGTGACCTATGGGAGCTGATCTGTGCAGAGTCAGGTGTTGTGCTTTAAATGTCATCCATGTCGGACACAAACGCACACTGCAGTCGATGTTTGGAGCTGGAGAAAGTCGTTTTAATACAGCGTGTTCTTGGCTCTTTGATGGAAGCTCTAAGCACTTTAATCTTCCACAGCCTCAATTAAAACTCCCCCCTCTCACTGATCCAGAGGAGGGGGTTAAACACAGCTGACTGTATCCATACAGCTTGGTTGTTTTTTTTTGTTGGTACAGTTACATTGAAGCTGAGGGAGACTGTGGTGGTGATGAAGAGGCAGGTTTCATTTTCTGATGAGCGCAGGAGGGTTTCAGGTTCATGGCGTTCTGCCCTGCAGGGTAAGACACTTTGGGAAGTCAGAGTGGTGTTTGTTTCTTCCGACAGGATTTCAACCCCTTTGCTTTAGTGACTCAGCCATTTCTAATTTGGAAAAAGAAGTTGAATCATCAGGATTTGCTGGCCTGACTCGCTTGTCCCTTGTATTCGTTTCAAAAGATGTCTGTCAGTAATTTACAGTCACTTGTTATTCATGATGAAATATTGTACCATTAATATCACAAAGCATGTATTTACTGTATTTCTAAACTAGTTTAAAAGATGAAAATTTAAGAACTATTTGAACATGCTGTTTCTTAATGTTATAGAGCAATAAGAGCAGGTGCTTTAAAAAGTATTTGGCACAAGAAAAATCATTGGCTTAGTCGGTAAAAATGTTGGAAAACTTTCACATTAGACATTAAAAACATGAATGAATTATATTTAATTGTTGGCATCCCATATTAAAAGGGAATGTTCCAGCTTTGCCACTTTTCAAGGGTCATCTGAAGCTGTGGCTCAGAACAAATGAGATCTTTGAGCATGTCTAAAAATCCATTTTTAATTATGCCTACAAACATACATCTGTGTATTCAACCCCAGTGCAATAGTATGAGCATACACGTGCCTGTGTACAAACTGTGCAATCACACCAGCACTTTAACGGTACAGGCTCCAGGGCAAATGTGCAATCTACACCAATACCTCAAAATCACGTCCAATACTCAGAGACATTAAGCATTTAACTCTAAAGGTCACTTTATCCCGGTTTGTTTAGGTGGGTTACAGTTATGTCCCTATTTTAAATAAATAAATAAAATGTTGGCAGCAAAGTGATGTAGAAGTCTTGATAATCTGGCAAAGCAATATGGGAACATATTTTGCATGAAAAAAAACAAAGTGGCAAGAAAGACAAAAAAAATCCAAAGCAATTGGATGTACAAAAGAAAGTGTTGGCAAGCAAACAAAAAATATTGTAAGAACATAATGAAAAACATTGGTTTTGAATGTTAGAAATAATTATTTTCAAATGTTAAAAATGTTGCCATTGGGTCTGATATTGAAACTGGATATTGTAATTATGGTTGTAGACAACAGACGAGAATCTTTGCTGATAAATGTTGTCAACATTGTGCAGTGTGCAGAAGTTTGTCTGCATTTTAAGTTAATAAAAAAATAAGAAATTACCCAATATTGGGGGCCTAGGACTTGCTATTTTGTAGCTGTGGAATTGAAACAGGTAGAGATAATATTTGATAATTACTAGTATCAGATCAAAGTTTAAAATTTGAGTAAAGTAAAAGGAAACTCTTGCCCTTCAGTCGCTCTGCAGATAGATGTCTGTGTTCTCAGAGAAGGACATTAGACGTTCAAATTCTAATTCAATGGACTCCTTCCCTCAGACAGACGTGCGTTGAAATGTCAGTCCTTTGCACTAAAATAAATTTGCCTTAAGTGATTTGTGTGCTCGACAGTACTTTCTTTGGATTTTGCTTGACAGAAGTAGTCCATTAAATTATAAATTAAAATTCTAGGATTGTATATCAACCTGCCATGCCTCAAACACTTGTGATCATTGGATACATTCATGAACTAAACTTTCTTTGCAGAGTTACATTTTGTCGCCCTGAATACTCCGATATGAGAGCAGATCACGTTATAGCCACATCCATCCTAATCCTATGTACTGTGTGATTAAAATTGTATTAAACCCACTCCCAGATGATGCTCTATAATTATCTCATGACTCATATCTGATCAGTCAGTTAATAAAGGCCAATTTCCTCTGCTGTCTACACAGGAGACCCGGCGCCCACCATGCCGGGCAAACTGTCAAAATACAAACTCTTTCACAACACAGTGAGATAGAGAAACACCTCCTGGGGGGCTGTTGGAAATCCTGCTATCACACATCGCATTAGGAACACAAATACAACTTTTATTGACTTTTTTTTTCATCTATCACACTTGCTCACTGCTTGGGTTTCCTCTCTGCTCTGAAGAATATGGAAATATAAATAGAAACACATGGATTTTTCCCAGGAGAAGACCCAAGTGGGTTACCGAAATAGGAATTGTTTTTGGTAAAATGCATCACTGACGTGCTGAATAAAAAGTTATGCACATGAAATCTCTGTTTATAAGAGTGAATGATTCCTGATTCTCTACATTTGGTGGCAGATGGTTTGCTTTGTGAACTAAAATGTCACTTTTCAGGGCTCCCAGTGTAGCTGGCAGTGAGCGTTAAATGACTGGAGTCCAAGACTTCTGTGCGTTGCCTTTTTTACATTCTGACTAGAAACTTGAGCCGCAGATTTAGTTGGTTTTGAGAAACAACATCTTAAGAGTGGATTGTTAGCTTCACTTGCATCATGCAGGTGTCTGTTTATCGTGATTAATTCAAACTAAATTATTATCGGATGACTGTCAGTGGTTTCCAGGATTTCGTTTGCTGATGGTTTCTAACAGTTTAAATCTTCACACAGACTGTTTTAAATGTTTGATTTAACTGATGCAGACTTTTTATGTCTAACATAAACCTTCTCTTGTTAATATATCTGTTGATAGGTTTAGTGCATGTATGAAGGGGGCCTTAGTTTTCAGAACAGTAAATAGGCTGTTTGACATGACTTACCTGAGCATGTTTTTGTTCCCTGCAGGATGAACCCTGTTGATTTATGTGACTGTAGACCTTTGTTTAACTACTCTCTTCGGATAGATGTTCACATACCTCAAACACTTGTTGAGCTGAACAAATAGCAAAATCATGAATTTGTTGTTTTGTCCATCTAACTCTGGAGCATTTCTTAAAACACAGAAGCACCTTGGGGCTGGTTGAGACTTCTTATTGCTTTTAAAGATAGATGTGTAGACGGGGGTCAGAGGAGGTGGAAACAGAGAAAGTCAATCCTAATAGGGCAACTTTTATCGACCAACGTGACACAATTACTTCCTGCTGTCTGCTCTGATTCGTCAGGAAATAACTCAAAGGAAAAAAGAGGGAGTAACAAGAGTGTGTAGATTATGTGGGGATGGTTGTGATTGTGACTCGGCTCAAGAAAAGAGAAAGAAACTCAAATCTGTTTCATGTTTGTGTTCATAGACTGAACAGAAAATCTTCAGCCTCTGCAGTTTTAGTGCTGAGGCAAGGGATGCTGGGAGAATTAGGATTAGGTTTAGGTTATGGTCAGGGTTGAGATTATGCAGGCTGTGTGTGTGTGTGTGTGTGTCTGTGTGTGTGTGTGTGTGTGTGTGTGTGTGTGTGTGTGTGTGCGTGTGTGTGTGTGTGTGTGTGTGTGTGTGTGTGTGTGTGTGTGTCTGTGTGTGTGTGTGTCTGTGTGTGTGTGTGTGTGTGTCTGCATGTGCATTCATTTTATCTATGAGTATCTTTTCTTAATTTTCTCCAGTATCATATTACACTGAGTGTGTTTCCACACCTGCTGTGTTTGACCCGTCCATGCTGCCTCCTTTCTTTTTTTTTTGGACGTCCGACAACATCACAGATGGTGTGTGAGGATGACACCCAGACATCACCATAACGACCAGCAGCCTTGCCGCCAAAAAAGAAAAACCTTTTAGCTGAAAACATCTGAGGGGACATCTCAGCTCCAGCAGCAGATTCTCTCATCAAGATTTTGATTCTTGTCTGGAGAGTCAAAATTCTATTCAGCTCTTTAGTAATCTTTTTACTGTTGTCGTACTAAATATTCTTCTGGGACTTTTTTATTTGTATCGATCTATTCTTTGTAATTCCCTGACATAGACAGAGCTGTCCTCTCTTGACAAATGGTAGGAGAGTAAGGAATATTTAATCATTTCGGCTGACTGGTGGCAATGAAATTACATTTTGATATGACAGAATGTCCAAAAGTTTAGTCTAATCAGGACATCTTAAAACAATGCTGACATGTTGTTAAATTCAAAACATGTGAAATTTAATTTTTAATAGTCATAACCTGTTTCCAGATGGCTTTAGTTTAATTACAGATATCAATAACTCATTTAATCTGTGAAAATCATTTCTGCTTGTCAAAATATATATATTTTTAACATTTTAAAACTCAAATTTTAATATTTTTATGTTCAATTTTGACAAGTTACAAATAACCACTTTTTGAAGAGTCAAAGCTCTTTTACAGATATTTTTCATCCTTTCAGTTATAAAGATATCATTTTTTTTACTTTCAGGAATAAAATTTACAGAAAATAGTTCAACATATTAAAGGTATTTGAAGTTACACTCTCACAATTTACTCATTTTCAATTAGTTTAATTATTGGATGCTTACAGAGTACTCCATTGTTCTGAAATTTTAGTTGTCAACTACGGCCCGGCCGATATGGGACTTTTGGGGCCGATATTGATATTAGGGAGAAAAACAATCTGATACCGATATATCGGCCGATACATTTCCTAGCTCTAGTTAAACACATTATTGCGTTGATCCCTCCAATGCAGTTCTCAAACACTTGTGGAAAAGATGCACAGCATAACGAAAACCAGATGGTCACTTAACTGGACGGTAACTGTGTATGTATGTGCATCACAACTTGACACTCTTAAGAGTGATGATGCTCGTTGTAATCCATACAGCGCCCTCTGCTGGTGAACGAAAACTGCTAGTTTAATACAAGAAACTCAAAGTAAATGCTATTTGACTGGTGAATAGATCTAGTAATATCGGCACACATCTGGGATTAAATTAGCCGATACTGATAGTCACTTGATATGCTAATATCGGCCGGCAGATATTATCAGCTGGCTTTAACGATTAATGGGTCGGCTCTAGTGCACACAAAAATTGCAAGTTTAAGTAAGAAACAGCTTAATTTGAGGCACAGTGACTATTTCTTACATACGCTTAAAAATTGGATATTGATTTTATTTCATGGACCAGAATAAAGATTATTATGATGTAGCTCAGAGTTCTGTAGGTTTTGTAATAACCGCTTCCTGATGGATATAGAGTGAAAGGTTTGAATGTTCCCTCCTAGCTGAAGTTTCAGTGCTCAGTCTTACGCTCAGCAGGCATCCCCTCTCTCTCTCTCTCTCTCTTTCTCTTATGGACCCACAGATTCAATGATTTATTGATGAGAGGAGCTATCCATTAGTAATGCCTGGGGACTCAGGGTGGCATGTGGATCAATGGAGCATCTCTGGTTCAGATGATGCGAGGCGTTTTGGGAAAGTCTGAGGATTTTGGCCTCAGTGAGAGGTCACACAGCTGAACACCATGGATACTTCTGTTTGGTGTCACTTTCAAAAATTTCCTCAGGGAAGTTCTCCATCGATTTAACACTCAGAATCATGAACTTGATCGTCTTGCAGGCTGCTTTCCTGACACATTGAGCATCTCAGCTTGTACCCAAAACACCTTTTTCCATAAAGGTTCTGGAAACATTTTGCTTTCAAAAGACGAAAATGTACATTGATGTCGATTAATTAGATTGTATTTCTTCTTTCACCTTTTTTACATTCTACATAATTTTCCCTAGCTGTTTTTTATTTTATTGTCGCTGTCTTTTTTATATTTCTTCCATGAGCAGCCGCATCTCCAAATCTCACAGCCCCCTCTTCCTCCGTTCAGATTTTCGCATCTCCTCTAGTTTTTTTCTCTGTCTGTTTCCTCTGGCTTGTTTCCATGGCACCTGTGGCCTACATCCTGTCTGCAGATAGAGACTTTTTTATGAATGTATCAAAAGAGAGGAAGATAACAAATACCCTTCTTAGGTAAAGGGATTTTTTTTCCAACTGTGTGGACATGCATGATGTGCACATTTGAGCTGTTTTCTAAAACTGACCATTTTTTAAAGTATGATTTTGGTGTTTTGACTCAAAACTTTAAATTGGCAAAGAATAAAGAAGTGTTAGGGCTAGGCAAAATATCAATAGGGCGCTTATGATACGGATGAGGGCAACTTTAACTGAAGTTAATTGGCCAAAGAAGAAGATGACAGTGAGACATCACACCGATGAAAATAAGTTATATGATGAATTTAATTATTTTTTTTCATTTGATACACTTTATTTTTCCCTTTGTTATTCAGAGAAATGCTTCTCTCACACACACAGGCATGAATTACAATCACATGCACAAACAGAACTTCCTCTATATGACCATAGTCTATAACTTAAAGGTCATTAACTATGACTTTACCCTGAATACCCTCCTCATTATACTGCATAATGATAGAAAGTACGGGCCGACCGATATGGGATGATGACGGATTTTCTTTGTTCCTTTTTCAGAGTACATTAATTTTTAATTTCTGTCAGGACCTAAAGACAGTTTCAAACAAAATCTTAAAAAGTGCCCTGCCTTTAATGTCCCGGCACATGGACAACAAGCCTCTCCTCATGTTTACCTGCTTGGTGCCTCCCTCTTACACAACATCCCCAAATTCCAGAGACAGATGTCAGCTAAAAAGCATTAATGTCACAACATAAATCAGAGCATTGTGTCAAGATGAGTGTACTATCTAACAGCTGTTCATTTACCGTCTCTCCTCCTCATGCAAGCCAGAGATTCACTTTAAAGTAAACAGTCTTCTAAACAAACACAAATCTTATAACATTACACAGTTTTTTAAGAACACAGATTATAACAGATCCAGATTATAATCAATCCTGTATCCCCTTTCCCCCATTGGTAACTGTAAGCAGGTATATCTATTCATGGCAATACAAATTAATGACACACTAACGCTGAAGGGCTAATTTCCCAGCAACAGGAACAAAAACATTTCAGGGGTCACTTAAGGGGTCACAAACTTTAAAAAGTGTAAATGTTTTTAAATAATTATTTATCACACTGAATGCCTTAGTCACTTATTGTAATGCATGTCTCAGATAGAATCATCATCCAACATTGATAACACACATTACTGTGCAGCTAAACACGGGTACATTTCATGTGCAGAGCTTAAAGTTTTCATCGTTTTTCTTCTGAGAACATTTTTCTTCCATGTAGAAAACTTTCCCATCATGCTGCTCTTTCCACTTCAGGGTGACTCCACTCAGTCCTTTCTCCTTCAGCCTGTTCTGGAGCTGAAAGATACATATGGAAACAATTTCTAAACATGTTCTTAAATCTGTATTGTTGCTGGGAGCTTGCATTAGTTTCACCTGGCAGGCTAACAGGATAGAAACACAGTCAAACAAACAAACACACAAATGAAGACAGAAATTCCCCCATCACTCACTTGGTCAAGCAATTCAAGTTTACTAAAAAAAGTTTGGAGACTCACCTTTTTCAGTATGTCTGCTTTCACAGCAGGGTCATTCAGATCCACAGTGGAGTCCTCTGGCTTCATCCTGAGCTTTATCACCTGCTGTGTTGCTGTCATGCAGAAATTCTACAATCTCTTTGTTCAAGTGAAAGTCAGTTTATCACTTACATGGAGGGCTGTAGCAAACGAACGGGAGTTTAGTTTCGCAGTCAGACAAAATCCATCTTCCTGATGTCGGCATCTCCGCAGCTCCACAAACCACGCTCATGGAGCCTAATGGAGTTGAACTGCCTTTCCAGTATGTGTATGTGGAGGGACTCCCATTAGACCAGTTAATGTCAGGATCTCTGTACAAACCAATCCATACCAAGTCTCCTTTTTGCAGCCAGCTCAGGATCTTCTTGGTGTCATTGAAGTTCCTCACAGTGGCCAGGTCTATGAAGTTCTCCCTGCAGTGCTTCTGAGCATCGGACCAAGACATGCTTTCATTGACAAAGACAAACTCAGGATCCTGTTGTGTCCCTGCAGTTAGAGTTAGAAAAAAAAGGAAATGATTGATCCAAGTAAAATGTTCACTAAACCTCTTTGAAAGAAAGATATGTGAGATATATAATGAATTAAATCGTTAAATGACCTTACTATATGATCAGACATTAAGGAAACATGCTATGTTGAAGTGCTGGCTTCTCTGACAACAACGCAGCAGCCAGTATGTCCTCTATCAAAGTTTTGATGGACTGTATATGTTTTAACCAGAAGATTACCGACCCTATTATTACTGTGTGCGTGCACTAAAACTTAATTCCACTCCTTCATAAATCAGCGCCCAAGTTGGGCCAATCAAAGCAAAACAGCCTGGACATGCCCCTTGTTTCTTGCTCTCTTACCTGTGTAACACATAAAAGTACGTCTGTCAGAGCAGAAGTAATCGAACAATGTTCCACTATCTCCAAATAGAGCACAGAATTCACGTCCGTAAAAGTTGGGTTCTGCAGGGTGCCAGTTCCTATAATCAGCCCCACTCTCTGTGTAGCCGTCTGACCATTTCCACTCGATTTTACTGTACAGGCCGATCCAGACAAAATGTTTATCAAGCAGAGATGGAACTGTGGAGAGAAGTTGATCCATTTCTTCAATGTTTTCAACAGTGGCAAGGTCTGTGTACGTCTCTCTGCAGTAGGTCTGAGCTTCAGTCCAAGTCATAGGCTCAGCTACATAGTGGTACTGAGAGGGAAGGCATGAGGAGATGTTCCAGCCTGTGAGGAGAACACACATACAGTAAAGAGTAAATAAACAGTTGCTTTGCTGCACCTAGGCCTGGGCGATAAAACAATAACGATAATTATCGCGATATAATTTTTGTCAATATAAATATGAAAAATGTAAGATAAAATTTCCCGATATGAAAGAGAAGAAGAAAAAGACGATGAACAGCCAATCATGTTGCAGGGATAGGGACGTAGGCGGGCTTACAGATGTTAGGAGTGGAATGAAAACACAGCTGAAATAAGCGATAGAGACCCTGAAGAAAACAGGAGAGAGCAGGAGAAAACATCGTCGACAAGAAAGGCCGCTCAATTTCTGGAGTTTAGAGACAGTTTGGATAGTTTACAGACCGACAAAAAACAGAGTAAAGTGCTCTGTTAACTGTGCCGAAGACAAGTGCAGCTAAAACGGTGACACCACAAACCTGACCCGTTATAACACACCGAAGGAAAGAAATGACCAAACGTCCCAAACGAGTGTTAGTGTGGACCGTATTGTAAATAATATAAACAGTCTATGGTGTGGACCCTCAGTAAGCAGCGGGCCAGTAAGTGCGACTCCCCAGCAGCAAACTGTCGTATCAGTATTTCCAGCTCCCAGACAATAAAGAATAATTAAACCATAATTAACCATCTGGTTTCTTCAACTTTCAAATCAGCTTTTAAATTTGAAAGAAATAATGATTGACAATTATCGTGATAATTATCGATATCGACTGATATAAAATTATTTGTCATATCGCCCAGGCCTAGCTGCACCTACAAAATGATTTATATAAAGCTGCTTTACCAAACTATTAATGTGCAAAGTCTCTCTGTTTATGTGGCGATGCACCTGTCGAACAAAATTAAAAATAATATGTACACTGCCTTCTATTATATTATTCTATTTTATATATTGCTTTTTATTGAATTTTTAAGGTTAACATTTTTTTCAGACCAACCAATATAATCATAAAGACAACCCCTTAAAACACTTGATTACTGAAGACATTGTGGATTGTAACAAAATAAGCAGTTATAATTAAACAGAGTTTACTGACCTGAGAGACACAAGAGACCCAGCCAGAACTTCTCCATCATGGTGCTCTGTGAACTGAATATGACAACAGTCTCTACTTATATCACTGACACTGATATGCAAATCTAAAGAAATTCAACACCAGCTCCTCATCCCAGCTGTGGACACAGGGTTTTTCCTGCATAGAGAATTCTTTGACCCAAGTACCCAAAGAGGTTTTACCCAGCGCCAAAGGACAATCACGAGCACCAAAAGAAAAAAAGACGATTCAAATTGCAAATCAAATCCTCTCTGAATGTGTGTTCAAAATATCAATACATCAAACGACTGTTGAACAAGCAGAACATAAACTTAAATACAACGTCTCTGACTTCTAGTAGTCATCTCCCCTCTCATCCATTTATGTGGCTTGTACTAGATAGCAGCTGATTGACTGTTCGTTTCTTTTGACTGGTTCCGGACGCTCCGCTGACACCCACAAGCTCTAAATGCGGTTTGATTTTCCGTTTGGCGAGTTAACTTCAACGAGCAATCCACTTCATGGCGGTAAATATTTATCCCAACAGTCATGTTAAAACTATACTAAACCGCGTATGATGTAGCTGCGGCTTCTTGTCCCTGCTCCTCTGCTGTCTGCAGACGGGTCATCGCGGGGGCACGCTGAGACGAGAGACACACCAACATACATGGCTGCAAACACACACCGGAACGCCAACCACCACGCGCACCTGTTTACTTGTAGTGCAACTGTGCAACGGAACACTGTATATCCGCTATCCGTATGGACCGAGTCGGGAACGTACGTTCAACTTTTCTCCGTTCACTTCCACCGTGTCTGCTTTTAGCAACAATCGATAACTTAACAATCGATAACTTAACGATCGTAACGTCAGCCAGCTGTAGTCTGTGAACTTCTCCACACAGACTGTCAAACAGCGCTGCGTTATAGCCAGCAAATATATTTTCATAATTTCTCAATTTCCTGATCTGATCAAATGATCCAAATTATCTGTGACTTAAATCTGTGATTATTTGACATAATAACTTAGTAACTCAAATAAATGTACTTAAACAAATGTGTATGTAAAACGAAAACACAATTTAAAGCAAAAGAGCAGCTATCATAGGAAGAGGGTGAAATGCACTGACAGGATGTGATCTCCCCTCTCCCAATCTCATTACACCCCTCTCCCTCAAAATCTCTCCCCTCCCATGTTTGACTGTTGCAATAAAAAACTATTCTTTACCAGATTAATTGGGGTTTCAGTAACTTAAGCATAATGATAATATTCTTTATAAAATGGTCAGAAATAAGAGGAAATGCACAGATTTCTGTCAAATAAGGTAATAAAGACTCATAGACTATACTGTAATACGTGGGTCGACCGTTTACTACAGCGTGCATAGTCACCCCCCAAAGGTCCATTCTGAGCCAGGAGAAACCCTGACTTTTGCTCATTTTAAAGTTGATGAACCAAGTTCATCCGTTCTTTTAGACCTGGATCGGTAAATGTGATACACAAATGAACTAATGGCCTGGTTGTAAAAGTTATGACCTGATTTATAGATACTTTGTAAGTTGTTCTGCATACTTTCCTCAACGTTGCCACTTGGAGAAATAATCAACTTTATTTTAACTCTCACTCATACATAAGGGTATAAAAAATGTTAAATAAATAGAAGAAAGTCTGATGTAAGGGGTTGTTTATGTGCAGTGTTTCTTCTCTGATTCCTAAGAAAAACAGAGCCTCATAGTTTGCATCTGGCTTCGATGTTTGCATGAATTTCCCTTTGATCTAAATTGTTGACAATTGTTGAGTATTATCACCTCCATTGTGTCAGGAGAAATGTAATGGACCAAGTAAGTAGAAACTACGAATGTTAATGATTAATCGTTAATCGATTAATCGCTGTTATGAATTTAATCGATTAAAAATGTATGAACCGACAAGCCGCCAGTGCTCCTCAAGTCGCAGGGCCAGGGTCAAGTCCTGGCCAAAAAGTTGCACTTGAACACACCGCAAAGACTACAGCCGACCGGCAACCACCACATACGTTCTGCGCATGCGTGAGAGGAAACAACTCTCCATGTCAGCAGGCGGCGGTAGTCTGTTGTTATGATACGAGAAGACAATTTTCACACCGCTGTCGGTCAACACAGAAAAGAAGAGAGACAAGTAAGACAAATAAGGAGAAACCACACTAATGAGTGAGAGCATGGATACTACAGCAGCATGCTCAAGGGGCTTTCCTGAACCTGTGCCGAGAGAATCGTCCCAACGACCACCGACGCCGATTCAACATGTCAAATCGCCCAAAAAAAGGCAGACGGACACACCGCTAGAAACTAAAACTAGGGCGACGGCCGCTCACCGATGGTCAAACTAGAACTGAAGGCCGACGATCTCCTTGGTGTGTCAGGGCTTTAAAAGAAGAAGCCGTATGGAAAAAAGTTAGGAGAAAATGAGACGGTCAGCAGAGAGTGTTTTCTGAAGCTGGACTTATTGTGAATAGACTGTGCACTGGACTCAGCCCGATCACAGATGTGTTCATCTTTCAAAAAAAAAAAACACTAGACTGTAGGCTACATATATTATGGTGAGTAGAGTATTTTATGCACTCACAACTCACTCCTGAATGTGTAGAAATGTTCATTTGCCTACAAAACAGAATAATTAAGTGTATTGAAGAGGCTCAAATGGTTTTATTCTGTATTCATACAGAACTGTATGTTGATTTTCTGTGTTGAATGAAGTCATTTCTTGGAATTTACATTATGGGATGACACTCTCGGGCAAGTTCGTTCAAAAAGGGAACCTATGAAATGCAGAATTTTATGTAGGTCCTGACATGTTTAATATACAGAATCATTTTCATGCATTTTGGAGAAAAAGGCTTGTTTCCTAATGATTAGCTGTGATCACTGTGCGTTCAAGCACATAAAGACACACGGTAACTCTACTCACAGGTTTGCTTTCTTTGGCTTTCTTGAGTCACACAATCAAGAAGAGCCCGTCTGTAGGCCGCTGTTACGTCCCCGTTTGATGTAACAGTATGTGCAGGACAGTAGAGCATCATGTTAGAGTGCATTCAAGAAATGTATTGATTATTTTTTAATACTGACAAACCCAAACAATAAAAGAGACAGAATGGAAATTCAGTAAATGTCTGAGTGGCCATATTTGGACGAAGGGGTGGAGCTGGAGGGGAGCAAGATACCACTGAACATTGGTGCTTACCAGGTTAGCAAGCTGCATTAAAAATAGAGAGAAGCTGTGATGTTTTGGATGCTCATTTTGTCCGTCAAAGATAGGATGTATTTCCATAGAAAGTAAACAGTCCACAGAGTGTATTTTATTACAACCAAATTTTAAGAGTAACCTAGGTAGCAACATGTCAATCACGGGGAGCTCCACCCTTTCCTTCTCCCAACCGAATGGTCTCTTTGACTCTGAATGGGACCATCATTTACAAAATGAACATCATGCTGTATTGAGGAAGACTAGAGATCGAGACCATAAACTCTTTAGAAAATGTTTCCTGAGGGAATAAATCACCTGAGAAGAAGGCTCATTTTCTTACAGACTTCACCTTTCAGACCTGGAACTTTTTTTTCACTAGTTATAGAAATCCATAGATACTTATCTATCTTCAAACATGGATGGTAAACCCCAAGAACATATTTTACCTATTTTGGAGGGGAATAAAGGACATTGTAGGCTCCACGTACATGTTCCCTGCACAAAAAAATCTTCTAATTGAAATGCATTGGATGTCAATTTGGGAAATCAACTTACATGTCTAGATTTTGATGACAAATTTTATTACAGTGAATATTTCACAACCTGCGGAGATAATGGGTTTGACAGTGTAGCAGTAGAGCTAGTTAAAGGTATACAGCAACATCTTTTGAAAATATGCTTACTTTATAAACTTCAGCTACGTTATATGTAAAACCTCACAAAGAAAGGACATGTTGGCCAGATCTGTGAATGTATATTTTGCATTTCTATCTACGTTTTATCCTCAATAAGAAGATGGTAGTAGTTCCCAAATCAAGCAATCTCCCTTTAAGACAAAGTTGTAGCTTCATATCTTGAGCGATTACATCTTTCCTTTGGCACATAAGAACCATGTGGGAGGCTAATTGCTCTACTTTTGATTTCCTGACAGCACAAATAGTTTATGGACGGCGTTTGTGCTGAATGTGTTTTTTTTAATGCACAGTAGAAGATGACTTAGCTTCCTCTCAGCCTCTGGTCTGAGACAAGCAATGGAGGTATTGAATGGAAGGCTATATATTCTCTTTGTGTTAGTTTCAACCATCCATCAACCTCAGACAAAGAAAGAACATCAACAAACTGATCTCTTAAAAGCTACCTTTGGTTTCTACCCTTCATATTTTAGACGGCAGATGAAAATCGTGCATGTGTTAGACCGGCTGTTTACCAAAAGATTTCAAAGAGCACCGTGCTACAAATAGCCTTGATCCAGCCTGATTAAAAAGCATACTGTGTAACCTTTTCCTCTCAAAGGGAAGACAGGTTTGTGTGAGTGTTTATTAATCTCCCAGGCCTGCCTACATGTCAGCCTAATATAAACCTGACACTGTGGAAGAGCTGCAGATTTACAGTATTATCTCGCCTCCGTCCAATGAAATCTCAAGGCCTTGACTCCGTCTGGCACCTGAGATAAAACATGTCTCTCTAAACCCTCTTGTTCAACAAATTGATTGCACTCATTGAAACAATAAACAGCATGTACAGGAAGCGAAACAGTCTAGAGAAACAAAAAAAGAGTTAAAGACACCAAGAGGTATTAAATCTAATTCACAAAATCCTGTTCTACTTTCTCTTCATCACCCATTCTGTCTTTGCTCTAAATCTTCCCTCTAATCTCTTATTTACTACACGATGGAGAGAATTACTGGACGAGCTCCAACAGTTTCTAACAGGTTGAATTCTCTGTTTGGATTGGCCAGGTGCAGATGTAGACCTGCGGTTTGGTGGCTGTGTTCATATTGTCTATTTTTACCTTCATGTCTGTTGTATACCAGCCAGCGAAACAGCTGCATTTTTACAGGGTTCTATGTTTTTTAAATATATAACACATATTGTCTGTCAACCGACGCTGATCAGTTCTTGATTTACTGTCTGAAGAATGGCCCCTGTGTTTAATGTTTTTAAACCGAGGCTGGGTGAAAGCACTCATTTGAAACAGAGATTTCAGACCGGATGACCTTCTCCTGTAAATATCCAGGCGGAAATATTTGTTGTTTGTTTCTATGACGTCTCTGTAAGTGTGGTCAAAGCTATCCGTGTTACAGAGAAAATAAGAGTGTCTCACTTTGCCTCCACACAAAAATGATCCTGGAGATAGCGAAAGCCACAGCTGATATTTTAGTTTTTTTAGTGTGAAATAAGAAATCTGACATGCCGTCATTTCACCTCCCGATCTGTGATAACATCCGACCACCGACAGCAGGCAGAGCGGAGAAATTTCAGTACTTTTGAAACCAAAGGGCTCAAAAGGGCTGACGTTAATGAGGCCTGTCAGATTCAATGCAGCCAATCAGAATAATTCCCCACAATGCCTCAGTCTATACATATGGCAGGCTGCTAACATACCATCTGGGCTCTGTTTACAGAGGGTTTGCAGAGGTCAGTTCTACTGTTTCTAAATGAGCTAAAGTTAGGTTTGAGTTGCTGTGGACAATTCTGAAGTATGTTGCAGCAAGGCCTTTATCCTTCTCTTAATGGAAACGGTCAGCTAAGTGCTGCTCGATTTACTTGATGGGTCATTTTGAACAATTGTTAAGTAATTCAATTTTGATGACTCAAGTTAGAGAGTTTTTCTGCACAATACTGATTCGATTCATCCAAGAGGAAAACCCAAAGAGCTACACTCCTCTTTTACAGCAGAAACTAAGGGCGTTTTCACATCAGGCATCAGGCTGCCTAAAAAAACAAAGTTCGATATTTATTAATCCAGTTCAGACATGCTACGACTCAACTAGGAGCAGTATCGGGTCCAATATTGGGCCTGAAATTGTCTAGTGTGTAACCAGCCTTACATGACCCTTAATCTAAGATTTTATAGATGCTATTTATATGAAGCATTTGAAGAAGCTTGAAGAAATTACTCTATAATCAGCAAAAATAACAATGTAGACGTATTTGTAATGTAGAAATGTGTGAACAACAAAAGTTGCTCTCTGCTCATGAAAATGAAGATATATATATTTTTTAACTTACAAACTTTTTGCTGAGGTTGTAAAAATTCTAGGACCATGAAGCCATTGAAAATACTCAAAATATAGATTTTACAATAAGAAAAAAATTCAAATGTAGGGACGTGTGAACTTTTTCGACCACAGGGTTTAAAGATTAAGTAGTTAAATAATTAAAAACATGATGTTGTCCTTTACATTCATTGTATCTGGAATCCTAAGCCCAGGCTTTGTGCCTCAAGTATTACAAATCCATGAATAAAGACACTCAGAGAACAGAGAAGAAAGAGGTTATTACCCAGAAGGCCTCCTTGATATATCCACTCACTGAATCAGCCTGTGACTGCCTGTGGATGTGAGCATTTGACCTCCGCCTCACTACAAACTGCAGGTATGAAGACAACACAACGCCCACCCCCCCCCCCCCAAATACCCCTAAACCCCCACCCTCCCTTTATCAAAAGATTTCATTTGGAGACTCTAACCTCCCCCCAACTCCCTGATTGAAGATTGACCTTTCTGTGGAGGCTGAGGGGTTCACTGGGGATTTGTTCGGATTTCATGCGGTGTGTGTGTATCTGATTTTTTTATTGGACTTGGCCTGCCTTTAAAGGACTGTTCTGCTTTGGTCCCACATTCTGGACTTTCCATTCTTTCATTATTTGCAGGGTTTTTAACTGAATCACGAAACCTCAGGCTCTCCTGCTGAAGTTGCTTGTTAGCTGTTAGTGTTGGCAGGTGCATACATGTGTGTCTTGTTACCCGCCCAAGCCTGGACGGATCACTTCAAAGGCCTCGTCGTCTCGTTGGCCCGGGGCTGACAGCTCAGGTGTACCGATAAACAATCAAGGAGGATTTAGAGAGAGTGTGTGAGAGCTCTCCTGCCCGAAGTCTTCCTCGAAGATTTGATAAAAATAGAATTATGGGAATTTTCCTGCCATGCTTTGATATACGGCTGTCAGGAGATTAAAACTGTCTCCTGAGTGGAACAGACCCGTTCAATAGGTTCAACTGAACATGTTTTGGTTTCTGGATTTTATTCTGGGGAAAAATGTTCTCAAAACATCTATTTTTGTATGTCAGCCACACTTCTGACATATTTATAATCTGCACGGGGAAATTTGTCCAATATAAGAGCGATAACCTAAATAGAAATGCAGACTTCAACTTGGTTTTCTAGCTCTAGTTGGACAAACGTGTGTAGAAAAACCACGCTGTCAGGTTAAAGGAGGCCTTGACAACCTGTTGAAACCTGGCGACGTGTTTGTGAGCGATTGATGCAGAAGTACCAATCATGACTTTTTTTCTTTGGCCTAGTCTTGCTTTCTCCTAATCTTCCGATTAATCCCTCACATCAGCTCCCTCTGCTTCTCCATCTCAATGTTTTTTTTTTACTTTCCCTTTTTTCCCCTGCCTCCTCCCTCCTCTCTCCTCCCACCTCCCACCTCCCCCTGCTGTCCATCTGTGTGTTTGGAGCCATGAAGCCTTAATGACAGTCGAGCCCACAGTGGTCGAGCTAATCCCGTTAGCTCAGCTCTGTATTGGGGTCCACTCACTGTGCCTCACCACCAGCATCACCCTTTTGTTTCTGATAATCCCATTGGCGTGTGAAGGCGTCTGTGCAGATGCAACTCAATATTTTTCTCGCCCTTTATGTACACATGAACTGTCACACACACACACACACACACACACACACACACATACAGACACAGACATACATGACAGGATATCCTGTTGAGGCTGCTGGTGTGGAGTAAAACCTGATTCTTCCCTCTTGTGGATTAAGGATGCTTGAGTGACACCTCTGGCTGTGTGACATGATAAAGTAAGACTGTGACAGAGGATGAGTTATGTTCAAATCCAGATAGATTTTCTTCTTTTTTAAACACACTCTGTCAGTCAGTCAGTCAGTCAGTCAGTCATTCAGTCATGTTGGTGGTGTCCCTGACAAGTGTTTTGTGGATTTTATTCTGATCTTGTCAATCACAACACTGATATTAAGACATGACTATCCTTTTTTTGGGACCACATATTGGACTTTTCAGTGACTGGGCTTTGCCAGATACATTGGAGAATTTTAAAATCCATTTTGCGTAAGTTTAATTAAAGTTTATTTGGCCGAAGCTTATGCTAGTGTTTCTGCTTTAAACAAAAAAGTAATGATTAAAAACAAATTGTGATTGGACCATTTGATAAAATGAACATTGTTGCCATCTTTAATCCGTATTTTAACTACTGATATCGGTTATAAAGATGCCTGTAATTCTATCAAGATTCAAGCTACATAAGGAAGCATTTTTAGCCACGTAGCCATCTATATTTAAAGAAAATATAGACTTTTTTCTATCGCACTGTATTATGCAATCAAGTTAAAGACTGTCTACTATTCACATGATTCCCTCAAAAAGGCGGTAAAAAGGTCACACTAAAGAACACAGCCTTTACTGGTCTTCAAGGTCAGCCCTGGCTCTTAACAGAACACGTTGTTAAGCAAACAGAAACTGTGAAGCTAATAGCTTAGCTATCCCTCTGGATTTTACAGCAGAACATGCTTTCCCACTTACTTAAAGGGGAAAGGGACCCAGATGAGAGCCCTGGGGAACACCAGATCTACTGGCTTGTGGTGAAGACAGTTGTCCAAGTGTGAAGTTGTAGACAGTCTATGTAGAAGATTACAACAACTATTACATTTCTTATGTCATCTGGGAGTTCATGGTGTTGATCAGAAATGTATATTTATTTTGTTTTCAGGCAGTCTTTGAGAGCCTTATCAGGTATGGAATCACAGCAGTCTGTGCAGTTAAAAACCAAACTGATTCGATTAATTCAGAATGCATGGTAATTCGGGTTAATTAGTGATGTTGAATGTTTTCTTTTTATGACTGCAGCATGGTTGAAGGGCCCAAGACCAATTTCTCACTTTGGTAGACAATAAAGTTCATCTTGAATCTTGAGGTGGTGACACAGGGTGAAGATAATGCTGAATCTAACCCACTAGGCCAGGATTGAGGCACATTTTTTACATGCCAGATTACTAAAGATCCTATTTATTATAAAAATGTAGTAATATGAGAGCAAGATGCAATGTATGAGAGCAAGGACTCTCACAGACCTACATGTTAAAATATATTCTGCAATGCAAAACCTGTCTCCCAACAAGCATGATGTGTTGTATGTGAAATGAACTTCATTCTAACCATTTGAAACAAAATTAAAAATCAGTGGGACTTTTGCTGAAAAGTTTAACTGAAATCATCATTAGGTTTGCCTTGGACAACTTTTTGGCATTTGAAAGCCCATTGAGGCAAGAACACCGAAAGTCAAAGTCAGAAACACACAATGGCTTCAAACATGCAGCATTACCCCTGGTTCATTTAGTAGCTAAGTAGGAACTCTAAGTACTAGAAAATCCTTCTTCTACAGCGTCTTGGCAGCAGTACTGAGTGTTTTCGAGTCACATTGTTTGGCATTTTGACCACATTCCAGAGTTCTTACGAGTCACAAGGTTAAATTCATAGGAAGCGCCTGGCCTGGGAGGAATTAAAGACCCCGCTTAGAAATGACAAGGCCCATCATACATGTGAGAGCGGCTCTGGAGACATGACAGCTCAGTGAGCAGCTAAAGGCCAGACTATTCATCTGAACAGAAAGATGTCCTTGTTACGCAAGACCTTCGGCTGCACCTCGTGTTCCTGACGCCCATTGCTTCTCAGAAGTGACACAGAGGAAACAGAGAGACAAGGCAGCGCTGTCAGCGGTATCTTGGAGATCTTTGTTGATGTTTTGGTCGCTGCGTTTGTTCAGATAAAAGAGTCGGATGAGAATTTAATGAAATACAAAGAGAGGTTCAGAGGATGAGAGGTCTGGTGAGGAGTCTCCACAGCCGGAGGTCATAGACGGTCTAATTGGTCTGACTGACGCGGTCCATTTGGGGCTTGTCTTATTTTCCACATTAACAGCTTGATTTATAATCCAAGATTGCCCCTCCAATGCTGCTTCATTAGTGTGTATTACACTAGTGGATCATTTAACTTCCAGTCTAATTGACTTTCTAAATCCAGACTTTATCTATGATACAGCATGCTCCACATAGAGTGATGTTTGGAGATATTCTGAGCACAAGATTATATTCAAGCACAAACTTTATTATCTGTGCAATTCTGTTATTGTCTACGGTAACATTCCCCTGCAAACCCCTGTGCAGTAAAATACCCAAAATTGAATTCATATTGCCCTAAATGACAACAAACCTTATCTCATGACTCTTCACAAAATGAGCAGGTCTAGAATGTACACGTTGTGTTTATCCAGCTCTGCATCGGTCTGTAAACCTTTCTGCGTTCTAACCTCTCTCCATTTTTCAAAAGCATCTCCAATATTTATCCCAGCGTCCAGCGTCTTTTTCCGAGTGCTCCACCTTTTCCTTTGAGTTGAAAATCTTTCAATTTTCAGGAAGGCAATCTGTGACGTCTTTTCCAAATGTGATATTCCCCGTATTTATGCCGCTTACGGATCAGTCTTGTACCCACATCCTGTTTGCGTCATCTCTGCTGGAGTAAAAACGATCTCAAATATAAAACATACCGTAAAAAGCAACAGAGCAGTGTCGGTCATACAGCGAATGTTGTCAACAGACTGTTGTCATAGAGACAGGACGGATGTGCAGCGCTTTTATCCTCAGTGCACAAACGCTTCATAAAAGAGCCACCGAGCGCACAGCCAGCGCTTTTCTGCCCGGAGAAAGCGCCATGTGGACACAGGGCCCTACTTGCCCTCAATTTAGACACAAATGTAATTCCATACATTCTAGTCATTAGGGACTGCTAGACTAGAATTAATGTGTTTCTTGTTTCCATTTACTTAATGGAGATTCACATTACCTCCCTCATACATAAATCTACCTTTATCTAAAGAACATGCGGTGTAGGATCCATCGAGGCGTTAGAGTTTTAATCAAGGATTCATTCTCCATCGGTGTAATAATTCACAAAGAGCTGGCAGGTAATAGAAAAATGGGGATTGGATGCAGAAGTAATCTCATTGGTTATTCCCTTTTTTTATTTCTTCTATCTGAATCAATATTAAGTCACCTTTGACCCCTCGTCCTGTCAAACACATCATATTTACCTTGCTCTGACGCACACACGGTCCCTGCCTCCATCATGCATCCTTCACCTGCCATTCACATCTTCAGCTTGTTTTAACCCCTTCAGTGCTGCTTCACCCCCGTCACAGGAGTTTAAAAAAAGTGTGTTTTTTTCACCAAGAGCTGCTAAGCCACACCCTCACACAGTGAATGGAAATGTGTTCTTGTGATGTGTAATAAAACCAGCAGCCCCGACACCCATCTCCAGTGTCCTCGGGCTGTGGTGAATAATCACCATCCCACCCCCCTTTAGCTCCTCACCCACCTCCCCCCGTTAGCCTCCATCCATAATTCAGCACCCCATCGAGGGTTATGGTGTGTATGTGTGCGCATAAACGTACCTGAGCATCACCTCTGTGTGTTGTCTGTTTCCATGTTCATGTGTTGGACATGTACACTGAGATCGTATGTGGAAAAGTGTGTGTAAACAATGTGTGTGTGTGTGTGTGTGTGTGAAAACAGGCTGTAAAGGGGGGTTGTAGTGGTCAAATGTCAGCTTCCCGCTGTAACATAACAGGTGACCTAAAGGAGTAGACGGTTTATACATTTTACCTTTGACATCCCCCTAAAAAATACCTCACTCACATATTAGCTGGAATTTATTTTCTTTTGTTTTTTTAATCTTTATTTAAAACATTCACAAATTGTGCAGACATGTTCTGAACAGGTTTACAAAATAAATTATAAAATTAAAGATTCAAACATAAATTAAGGATTAACAAATTAAGAGAAATACAGACATGTAACATTCAACAACACAGAATTCAAAAATTATTTTAAAAAAAAAAAATGTTTAGGAAGGACCCAAATCAGGAAGAGTACCTGAGGCTTGTGCACATTTCTAGTAATGCTGCTTCAGCTCTAGCAGCCCCTGCTGGCAGATGCTTGTTACTACAAAAATAAAACAACATAATTATTCCTTTTTATGAAACACTTCAAAATCCAAGTAATAAAGTAATGTCTCCCAGAGGCAGCAAAATAGAACGGGAAGGTTTTTAAATCATAAAGTTTGAAGAAAAATAGATATCCAAACCATGAAGGAAAAATTTTTATATTACTGATTTTAATAAATAAAATAAAATAAAGTTAATGTTGTTACAAGGATGATGACCCAGTTGCTGATTAATAAAAAGTATTTAATCAAACAAAGAGTCAAAAGGCAGATTAAGGTAACGCTTTAAGAGTCCAACTCAAAATTGAAAATGCACACTGGTAACACCGTGCAATCAAACACAGGTGAGACTCACAAGACACAGGTGAGAACAATGAGGGCAAACACAAAGGAAAAAAACACACAAAGGCAGGAAGCAAAGCTAGATGTGAAACACAGGAGGTTAAAACGACACAAATATAACAGGAAACACTTAAAACCAAACATGTGAATATTATAATCAAGGCAGGTAACGAGATAAATAAATAATAATCAGACCAAGATAATACATGACAAAAGTACAGTATGAACTGATATACACCCTCCAATACATTAAAAAATAAAATCTTCTGCCCTCCCCATCACATGTAAATTGCCTCTGAAGGAAGTGGGATCAAATATTTTGTTTAAGTTTGGACATGAAACTGCTTTTATATTTGTATCACCGATTTAATCTTTCAATTGTCTCAGCTATAAACAGATATAACTCTTACACATCATTATATCAGGAGCATCTTCATTCCTGTGAACATGTAGCGATTACATTATCACCTTAAGTATGACTGTAACAGCAGCTGCTCACTAAGCATATGGTGTGCACACATCTGACCTATACATTCACATGATGATGTTGATTATAAGGATGTTGGATGAAGTGTGGATGAGTCAGCCAGATGTTCCCTCTTAGACCTAGATCTAATGTGCAGAAGAGACTCATCCTTTAATATGGCAGTCAGGTATTTTCAAAATAATGCTCATCAGTGTGATGCTAAAATTCTGATAGATTAATAACTTATCTGATCTTTTTGAGCTTTAGTTTTATTTATTGTGCATGCAGGAATGGTAGAAAAGTAGTGATGCATGGCCAGGTACCAGAACCATTTTTGTCCCTGATGCTTGGTTGTAACTCCAGATGCAGCCATGAGAGCAGATGATGCAACAAACCTCATAAACCGAATAAATCCTCAGAGGCAGGACGAGTGGGTTTTGATTAACAGGTTGGATCAACGCTAATCTGTTCCCTAGATATGAAAGAGAGGTTAAGAGCCTGCCCTCAGGCTGGTGTTTTGGCATTCAAATTCAAAGCGACAGATCGGAAAGATAAGTTTGATTCTAAATTTAGGAAACATTTCCCACGTGTTTTTACATACCGTATATATGTGGCTTCTTTAAACCCATAGTATGTCAATTCTGCCGCCAAGGGCCTCTCAATCAAAACAAGAAGAAAAGATGACATCGAGGCCATGGAGAAATTTTGGGAGTGATTCTCCCTGGTACTTCAGTCAAACTCCTGCACACTCTAAATTGCAAGAATACGTTGGCAACACATGAAAGTGTTTATGAAATTCACTCATTGCTCTCTCTCTATTTCATCCTTTTTTTTGGTTCTGATGTTGTTTTTTAAGCTTTGGGTTTATAATAATGATAATTAAAAATGACAGCGCTTGTGTCGTTCTAAAACACATGGTATCAACAAAAAGTATCTTGTAAATCTTCAAAACCTTAGTACTTTTCCATGAACTGTGTTTGATTTCCCAGCTCAAGAAAACATTGTAGAAATGTGTCCATCTTTTCAGAAAGTTCTGAAAAATAAGTCCAAACATAAAGGGCAGAAACACAAACAGAAGAGACAGAGCCACAGGTTGTATCACCACGTCACCTGTGTGTGTGTGTGTGTGAGAGTGTGTGAGAGTGTGTGAGAGTGTGTGAGAGTGTCGGCGTGTGTGTGAGAGTGTGTGAGAGTATGTGAGAGTGTCGGCGTGTGTGTGTGTGTGTGTTCATGTGTACACTCTGGCTCGTCCCTCCTCTATTGTGTCTTTATTACACCCATCTGATTCTAGGTCAGTAGAAAAGTCTTCTCTATTTTTGTCCACATAATCCCCTCTAAGAATGGACACACCCCTCAGCGTTCACGCGTCTGTGTGAGTGTGTGTGTGTATGTGTATTTGCGTGCGTGCATGTTGAACGCTGTCTGTTAATTCCTCCAGCACTTTACACACTAATCCACTCACTGTCGGCAAACTGTCCTGGACTCTTCCCCCTTTTCCCATTCCAGACATACACACACACACGTTACACACTTCCATCGTGGTTTGGACAGTCATTCACACATTGGATATATTTCACCCTGGGGTGTTGTGGCCTCTTTGGGAGCACCCATGAGCGCAGGCATGGTGGTAGGAGCAACAGGCCAGGTAAGCTTCAATCAGCAGTTCAGCCTCAGGTGCTCACTAACAGCAAATCAATTTACAGATCCACTCTGAGCTCTGTTGTGCTGTCGTCATGTCTCAAGAACTGTAATGCACCGGATGCATTCTCAGTTTTCAACTTTCTTTAATGAAAATCTTGTGATTTCAGTTGCTTGGATACCAGTTTTTAGCACTGATATCATACAAAAGATCATAAACATGTAACTCTGCAGAGTATCAACCTGTTGCATGCGACGACTCTCCTAATCAATGCATTTCTGATTTGTCATCATTGCTCTTTCCTTTTCATTAATGTACTTGTAAAAACGTATTTGAAATTGATGCAGATTAAGTGCAAAGTTTTGTGTCAAAGAGATGGAAATGCATTTGTTCAGGACAAAGTAGAATCTCTTGTTGTAAAATTTGGTGTCAATTTTTATCCAGGATGAACTCTGAAAAATTGGGCCATTGCCAAATTTTGCATTTGACAAATTCAGTTTAATTATGCTGAACACAAGATGGTTTGAGTCATTGAGAATGGAAATGGTGGCTTTATGCATATCCACAAGCATAACTGCTTCTATTTGCACATGTTTTCTTCATGAATGACAGAAGAGATTTATCCCCCTCAGACTTTTTTTACTGTCACAGTTAGTTTGGTCTGCATTTGAGTCGTTTCACTGAGATGTGCAGCCTCTTTGTTTGCACTTTTGATGCTGAACATTTCTCTCCATGTGGCCTGTCCAGGTCTTAAATTAAATCTGTCAGCTGGGAGAGTGTTGACTTTTTGCTGTGGTTTCTCCCCTCTCTCTCTCTCTCTCGCTCTGAGGGAAACTACTCTGTTCTTCCTGGGTTTCTAACCCCTAATCCCCCCATAACCAGGATTCTCTGCTCCATCTTTTCACACTGGATTAAAATCTGAAAGACTCATCAGGCCGTGAGGCTAGTTAAGCGGGTCTTTGCACCAGTGTGAAGCACTTGATTTAAAGTGGTGCTCATAAAACATCATAAAACCAATGTGACTGAATGCTAATTATCATAATCCCCTTAGACAGTTCCAAATTATTGTGGAGAGGAGTGCTTTAAGAGACAAGACTGTAGTACACTTCTGAATGTAAAGTAGTTCCTGGTCACTTCATGATTTTATTTTTATGCACAGTACATGTTTTACACAAAGAGGTCGATTAATCAGTGATGAGTAGCACTATTCAGTTCGTGTGGGAAAAACATTGTAATAGTAGCAGACTATGAAGTAAGAATCATAAGATGAACCTTAATGTGCCTCTATGTAAACTTCAAATGGCTTGCCTTAGTGCATCACATTGACCCAAACACAAAAACCTCTACTACTGTGTGTGTGCGTACAGTAAGTTAGAGGCGGTCCGATTAATCGGCCAGCCGCTAATATCGGCCGATATTAGCTTATCCAGTGACTCTCGGTATCTGCTAATTTTATCTCAGATGTGTGCCGATATGACTAGATTTATTCACCAGTCAAATAGCATTTCATTTGAGTTTCATTGTATTACACTAACAGTTCTCTTTCACCAGCAGAGGGCGCTATATGGACTACAACAAGCATCATCACTCTCCAGAGTGTCAAGCAGTGATGCATGTTCATGCAGTTACTTCCCAGATGAGTGACCATCTTGTCTTCATTATATCTTTTCCACAAGTGTTTGATAACTGCATTTGAGGGATAAACTCAATAAATGTGTATATCTTTATCTATTGCTAAAGATTGAACAGATCTAAGAAAGATATCGGCCGACATATCGGTATCTTGATTTTTTAAATTTCGGCTCGGTCCTAAAAATAACATCGGTCAGGCCCTACAGTAAATATGGAGGGGTGTTCTTTATTCAAGTTTAATTATTTGCACTCAGAGTTATAATGTCGGATTAGAGCAGAAACTGGGGCGTTGTAAAGTTGTGTGTGTGTGTGTGTCTGTCTGTCTGTGTCTGTCTGTGTGTGTCTGTGTGTGTGTGTGTGTGCTTGAATATGAATAATGCGTGAAGCAGCGATGGATGATGTCATCAAGGCCTCAGGGGAATTCTGGGGTGGTTCATTTGGCTCGGTTGGGCGTGGTGCTGATAAATTGACTCCCCCTCTCTCTCTCTCTCTCTCTCTCTCTGGTACTCACTCGCCCCTTTTGTGTCCACTATCAGCAGAGATGGAGACACCTGATTGTTCACTTCAAGACATTCAGATCCATCTTTTCCATCACACACACACAAAAACACAAAACCTCTTTTTGTGTGTCAGTGTGTGAGCTCATTTGGTGAAGAAAAGATTGTACTAATGAAACCCAAGGGACTCTGTTATCCAGTGTGTACACACACACACACACACACACACACACACACACACACACACACACATCCCATGGAGAGCTTTCTCCCTACCTCCCTTTGCTTCCCTGTCGCCGTTGACTCCTCCTCTCACTCTTGTTGCTAGGCAATGGGTGATGGAAAGCAACCACTGTGTTGGGAGTGTTACTATGAGGAAGCTGAGGAAATGATTGGTTGTAAACACACTATGATTGCTAGGCTCTAATGCTTCCCAATATGTCGCCAGAAAAACAGAACAGTTGAAAATGCACAATTTATTGCAGTGAATAAAGGCCCTTCAAGAATAATAACAACTTTTTAATTCTCATTTAGAGCCTGTGTACTTGATTCCAGGAATATAATAATGTATTTACAACTATTCCATGAGGATGCTATTTAAAATATTTCATCAAACTCTCTGTTTAAGTATATTTTGAATCAATTTTGCATACTTTTCTTTAGAACCAGAAAGTTGAATGAACCAGTCCGGGTGGAAGAGGGCAAATCAAGGTTCAACTTGTAGCCCATTTACTCTTTACTGTGTAACAACCTTATCATGTTGGTTTCTCCACTGCGTAAACAAAGCCTCAAGTTTGGCATTTGATCATATTTGGAGGAGAGGGTGGAGCAAGAGAGGAGCAGGGTTGGCAAAAGCTAAGCTATCAAAGCTCGACAATTTACAGTACATCCATGGCTTATTCATTAGCTGCTAATCTACTAAATTTGTGTTTTTCCACAAAGGAAGTTGTTTATTTCTGTTGTAAAAAAGGACATTTTAACAAGGGGCCTAATGGAGATTCTCGTTATTTGGCTCCCCTACTTCTCTCTGCATGCTGTAAATGTCTTTCTTAGAATTTGGTCTGGTGACGGTATAACAGATAATTGTCTTTAAGAAGTAGGTCATATTGAGGCATCAGTGATTACTTCAGACTGTTAAAAACTTAATGTTAAAAGTAACAATATTGAATGTAAACATTTGTACTTACTAGTTATCTGATTTTAAAGTTGACCTTTTCTGCTCATCCCCATTTCAAAATTAGCATTTAGTGTTACAATGATGGATGCCTATTATACCAAACGTGGGTAGAGTTTCAGATCATGAGGTAAACGTATGTTGAACAGCTTGTTCTGCAAATCACACAATAGTTCCCGGATATGAAACAAGAATTTCACCAGACGGCTTCAAGCCTCTACGTAAGCTGGTGAAACCTCTTACATAGACTCTCTTCTCCCAGCACTGACTGATTGGCCACTACAAAGAGCTGGCCAATCAGAAGAGAGTGGGCACATGGGGAGGGGGTTCTTAAAGAGACAGCAGCAGAAACGAACCGTTTCAGACAGAGGCTGAAATGAGGGTTTTAACAGACGTCAGTATCAGATCAATAAGGAGGTTTATGAGCTGCAGATCATACAAAGCTGCTCTGTAGGATTCACAGACTGACAACATGAAAGGTAAACAAGAGGAGAATATGAGGTGATCTTTAAATTGATCCGAATGTCTTAACCTAGATGCACGTGTGTTAGGAAACAACGTGATTTGTTTAAAAGAATGCTAAAACATTGATCTTTAAAACTTAAAGAAAAAGGAAGGAATCTGGATTTAAGAGCATCTCACCTGAAACGGAAGAGTCAGGGCATAAACTCCCCCCCCCCCCCCATTAAGAGCATGGTTATAATTGAGTACAGTTTAGTTAAGCTCATGAACATCTAATGAAAGCCTCTTTCAGCTGGATTGTGGAGGCTGAAGCGTAAGATTACACTGATTTACATGACGAGTCAAACTGGAACATTAATCTGGTTTTAAGAGTTTGCTGGTTTCTGGCTGGAAATTACACCTAACGTGAAGTATTATAAACCTCTAAAATATCTCCGCTCTCATCATCTGTGTCATCAACACTAGAGGGATTAATTGTGTCACATAATAACTGACACATTCATGTTATTATGGTCGGCTCTGTAACATGAAGCCAGGTCAGACTGATCTCTATCCATACCTCGGGTTCAATCAGACGACATGGAGAAGTGTTAAAGAGCTCAGTGCTGCAGATGCTAACTGGCTAGCGACACACTGACACACATTACAGCTCAATCTGAGCAGCATTTGGCTGTTGTGACAGAGACAATAAATTAAAGACCCTCCCCACAGGGCCCCTGAACGAGACACATGCATGCATACAAGTAAACATATGCACAACCTACCCACCCCCAATAGTGTTGATTCCCCCGTGCTCACATGTCAGAGGTGAAGGATTGTGTTTGAGTGGTTTTGAGGAGCAGGACATCACACAGACGCACGCTCTACATGTGACATATGTTTGTAATCACTTAAAAATGCAGATTGTGACAGAAAAAAAAGCTTGGCTGTATTAATGGATGTGTTAATAATGATGCATGTTAGAGCTGGAGAGGCTAAGGCGTGGTCAGGTGCCTCTTTGTCTGCTCTTCACCCGAGGGACCCCCTCTCTGAAAGCGGGTCCCTCTGGGATGTTTGTGTGTTGTGTGTGGGGTCTTTCCGTCTGGTGTGAACATAAGAAAACACCTCAAGGTGCAGACATGTTGTCTTTCAATCATTTACAGCATTGCATGAGAGTGAGACCAGGGCAATCTTTAAAGAATGATTCAAGTAAAAGTCAAATTTTTGCATCGGTTTTATTACCGTAATTCCTCACAGTGAGTTCACTGGTTATGGGAGCATTTTAAAATCAGAAATAATTGTAGAGCGCCACCTCAAAATGTCTGTTTTAAGTAGAAAGAATAAAGGATCTTGCTTTAATACAATATATTTCTCTTTTGGGATTCCTTTGATAATGATGTAAGAAACATAGCAATTCAAATCAAAGCCTGTCCATTATATCCTGGTCAATAACTTTTGTCCGGCGGAGTAGATGCTCTGAAAGTTTGCATTTTTGAAAATTAGATGATTATCATCCAGGTGATGATCAATCGAAAGTTTGATCCAAAGGCAGCTGGACTTGGTTGAAGATCTTAAAGACGTCTCCTCCGTTGGCTGAGTCTGAGTCGTTGACCTAGTTTTGTCTAGAGTCCTTAACTCCCCCAGTCATCTGTGGGTCATTGGGGTCACATGATCCAAGGTGGGATTTGGGACTTCAGTTGTTTTGAGAGGGAGTTCAAAACAGCATTGTAGGTTGCTGATACAGTAGATGGTGTCTCAGACTGCCACCCCTATTAATGGTTGGTTTTTCCACCCCGACTATTGAGTGGTGTCACTCATTCAAACTACAAAAAACACAGACTGAGGGTTAGAGAGGCCACTTTTCAAGGAATGTTTTGCTTCTTCTTTTTTTACCTCAGAAAATAACTTTCTGCAGTGAATGTTGTTGCAAATGCAATCTTGATATCTGGGCTCTATAGCCTAATATTGTACAACAAACATGTCATGTTATGAATCTGCATGTTTTAAAGGATGTCATATATCTAATAGACTCTCTCTGTTTCCTTCTCTTTTAGGTAAGTTCAAATGGCTGGGTGTGACGTTTGGACCTGGGCGTGGTATAGGTATTGTTGAGCTGTGTGTTGGGCTGTTTTTCTTTGGTGTCCCTGCTTCAGGACACAGCTGCGTCTGCTCCTGATTGTTTTATTGATTTTTAACACTTGGATGGGCACATATTCAGCTGAGGAGTAAAAGCTGTGTGTGCTTGTATGTGTGCAATGAACAATAACAAGCAATACATGAAGACAACCAGATTCCTGTTTTTTCTCAATTAGTAATTGTGCAGTTCTCTGTAAGAAAGTGGAAAATAAGGAAACGCTGTGAGCTCAGGATAGAAGTCTGTTATTGTACTTTGGGTTTGGACTTTTGTTTTTAGTTTTCTCTTGTGTCCTGCAGCACACATGGCCTGTTAACACTGTGACATGTTTCCTGCTAATCATCTCTTTTGGCTCTATGGCTCCCAGCCTCCTCTGAACCAATTACCTGATCTAACTATCCCTGAGCCCGCAGGCTCTGAGGTCAGGCTGTGTCATGGCCTCAGGCTGGGATGAGCATTTGCATGTTTTTTTGCTTCTTAGTCCAGTTTGGAGGATTGTTAGGAATGTGAGAGCAGCTGGAGGTTCTTTAATCTCTGAGACCCTCAGCAGATTAATTATATAATACACTTCCTCTCTGCTGGGGAAGATCTGGACTGGATTAGAAACCAGGCAGATTTGGGGACACCTGCTTTTTTTCTTCTTCTACAGAAGGACCTGATTCCTTAAAAAGGACTACTGTTTTTAAAAAAAACCTGGACTGAAGTCTCAGAGGTCCCCGAACATGTCTTTGAAGGTTCTTGCTAAAAATCCACCTGATCCTGTATTTGATCATGTCTATAAACCCCTCTATTTCAGCCCTGCTCAGAACAGGCTGTTTCTGTGTCTGTACCTTTAAATGTAAATGAGCTGTTTCTGACCACGTCCCTCTTGCTCGGGCTTTCTCTTACCATGCCCAATGAATTATGGTGGAAAAGGTAGACTCAGAGGGCAGAACAAACACCTAGCTGTGGGAGTGATAAGAGGTAGTACTTCCACATGACGTCATGAAGGGAACATCTCCAAACGGCCTGTTTCAGCACACATTTTCTGAAAAGTGGAGCAGGCAACATTTTCTCATCATTGGGGGGTTTGTTGACAGACTAGAGACATATTAGTGTTAGAAAAACATGGTGAAGTGTATGTTGTACAATATGTGTCCTTTTAAATGTTCTAGTTTTTACCATGTTCAAGCTCAGACTGTTATTTTAAGTCTGATATTAACAATATAGAAATGATCCCTACAGTGATGGACATTTTTGTAAAAGTGAAGGATGCTGTTTACCTTAAGCAGCACTTTAATCGGTCTATTCAAACCCACCAAACTTCATGGATAAAATCAGACATTTTACCATCCAATACAAGAAGGCTGCTTGTCTACAGCCTTGGGTTGTTGGATTTGTTTGGTTAAGTATGTCATTGCATAAAAGTATAGTGTTGAATCTAAGCTAACAGTCAGACAACATCACAAGCAAACTTTTCCCCGAGGCAGAAGTGGACCAACAACAGCCTCGTTCTTGTTTGGTCAATGGAGTCTGGTGGCTTGAAAGGAAGTCTTGTACTGGCTGTTTTTTGTTTAAAAGCTTTGCTTATGTTTTCAAACACTTACAATAAGAATCTCCCACTGCCAGTGACAATATCTTGATGTTTTAACAGACAACTTTAAAAGAGTATGGCTGAGGTTTAAAAATACTCCAGACTCTCTTTTACTCAGTTGTCCTTTTCATAGAACAGAATCCTGGGAACTCCTTAGGTACCATATTTTTTATTTTTTATTGACAAAATCACTTTGTCAATAAAATGCAATGCAGCAGCCGCTTGACTTCATTGCTTCTGCATCGCTGCTATAAATCACCTTTTATTGCCACTGTTTGTTTATAGAGTGACTCTGAATGGGTTGTAAGATTAATGGTCGTTCCCCGTCTATAATCAGTTTTAGAAATACATTGTAAGAGGCAAAACCAGGCAAGGTGCTTGTTGTAAACACGCCATATGCAAACTACTGATGCCTCTGTTCCAACCCCGTAAATGTGATATAGCTACCAAAGGATGTGTGTGTTAAGCTGTTTTACATGGATATCCACCGTAATGGGTCCCTTTAGTTCATTATTCAGGTATCAAAGTATCTTTTTGTGCGTTCACACTTGCATAAAACTCCTGAAAAACTCCTGATATTTTCAGGATGAGCTGCATGTGTGAACACAAACAGCCATATTTTTCACTCAGATTTATCCAGAGTTTCTCCTCCCAGCCCCCGAGTATTTTTTTCTGCAGAAAGTCAGAGTGAGCTGATGTGAGAACGCAGCCAGATATGATCAAGGGAATTCAGCTCGAGCGAGTGGGAGGGGGTTGTGACCTTTATTCCTTGCGATCAGTACATCACCATTGACATTATGCAACCCCCTAACCATAAAGCCCCGACCAGTATGATCTTTGTGCACATAATGAACCTCCTACATTATGTTTTCTGTTCTCCAGTATGTTCTTCTCCACTCTTTTGTTGATGTTGTGATTCTGTTGAACTACACATAGCATTGTTAAAGGCGAATATTCTCATTATAGTTGTTAAGGAGGATTTGACTCTTAAATTCTCTTAAGTTTTCAGGAGCACATAATGTGAAAACGGCTCTCCATAAGGGAAAAAACTCGACCGCCCATTTGGCTCCAGCAGGAGGCAGGGAAAAGAACAAATATTTTGGGTTCATTTTTATAATAATGAGTATAATGATAACGTGGTGTGTTTAGAAATAGACTTCTCATTTTCTATCCTTATTGAAATCATAGACGTTTCCCTGAAGGCTTACACTATTTTTTTTTTTTTTTTTTTTTTTTTTTTCCCTATACTGCTTCTCCTGTTCATTTTCCTTGTTTGCTGCTTTTGTCCTGCTCCTGTACACAGCTGTGGTTGAATATTCTCCCTTTTGTCTTTACTTGTAATGTCGGGCCAGGCCAGTAGGTGGCACCATGGTGTTTGCAAAGAAAACTGGGTGAGGCCATGGCAGAGATAAACATGGCAGTCGATGTCTTCAGGGAGTGTTGAGCGAGGATTTTATAGATGGTGGGTTTTATTTGATGCTAAAGGTAGCATGTGATGCACTGTTGGGTTGTGTGTGTTCTTTGTGGGAATAGATAATGGTTGGCTTTGTAGATTGTGTTTTTTTTTTCTTCATCTTTTTGTATTAATACATTACTGCTACATTTCTCTTTGTTGCCCTTTCTCTTCATGAGACTTTTTAGCAACAAAAGCACTAGTTGTTGTTGAACCCATTTGGTTTGATTAGCTACCCTTTAGTGAGGCTGTAAAAACATGGACCATTTTTGTGATTTCAGCACCATGGACAGCGATTGTGTGGAGCATTGCTGTAGTTTTCAACGCTTTCATCTCTATGTAAGATGTTTAATGAAAAAGGGGGAGGAGGACTGTGACATATGACCATGGAGTGGTATCGTAACAAATACATTAGCTACCTTAGAAAATAGAGCCACAAACAGTCTCACTACATCCATACAATACAAAACTAAAAGACAGTCAGCGTGTACACCAAGATCGGTACCTTTTCAAATTACATCAAAAAAGACAAAGAAATATATCACTAAGTCCCTTTCTTATGAAGGGTACAGAGAACCTTAACATTATAAAGAAAATGGGATATAGCATAATGGGATGTGTAAAGGCTGGAAAAGTAATCATAACACCATCAAAAACACAACACACAGCACCACAGCCTCCAGTTAAAAAGAGGTACAATACTTAGTGTGTGGTGTAACACATCAATAACAACATTTCAAATGAAATCTGTTGGGAACAGAAATATCTGCCTGACCCACAAAACACTTTAGGCTTTATTAAACATCTTTTCTCGCCCATATCCTCCTGAAAATTGAACAAAAATCCTCAATTAAGGTCTCATGGGGCACCGGAAGCGTAGTGGTTAGTGTACAGTGTACGCCTCATGTACAGAGGCCATGGTTCTCCAGGCTGGCGGTGCAGGATTCGAATCCAACCTGTGGCTCCTCTCCCATATGTCATATCTCACTCTCTCTCTCCCCCTGAATTCTGACACTATCCACTGTCCTATCTTTAAATAATTTAAATAAAAGCTCAAGAATAAATAAAAAAAATATATGTTTACATCTAACAATTAAATAATTTTACATTCCTTTTTGCAAGTAAAACTACATACTTAAGGATTAATTGAAATGTGGAATAAAATCATGACACAATTTGGCAAGTTTTATTAGGAATAAGTGTAGTATTTTTTAAATGTCATATATTTGGAGTCGGATACAAACTCATCGCCAGAGAAGTTACAAAGATCTTGTGTCCTGTGCAGTTATACTTCTTTTTTTATTCTAGAAGCTAAAAAGGTGTAAACATGTGCCTGAGAAATATGTGTTTTTCTGTGTGTATTTATGTGACTGTGTTTGCTCCTGAGCTGTGAAACCTCCCAGCCACTGATACGGACTGTACCATTCCACACTTGCTAAAAGGGGGAGGATGGAGTGAAGTCTTTCTCCCCTCTGACTTCTGTAAAAGTGGTACCTCCCGCTGTTCTTTTTCTCCAAAGGACAGTGGCTGATGCTTCCGCGTCCTGTCTCCCCCACCCACACATGTATCGTTTCCTCTAACCCCTCCCTCACACCGGCTTTCTATAATCCCAAAACCCCCCCTCACCCTGCCTCCCCTTGCTGCTACCCGATGAGTGGGGATGTCATGTATTTGAAGAGTCCAAATCAGAGGGTTCCCAGAGCATCTGCTGCTACCTCGACACAGGGAGAGGCGGAGCTCTTTTCCTGACTCTCTGCCTTTTGATTGGTCTGCTAAGCTTACCTCTCGTTGGCGTGTACCGGCCCACCCCTGCTGTCTCTCCATCCCTGCCTCAGATGCAGTTATCCAGGCAGCAGGGAGGGAGCTGTACAGACACTCTGTGCATGTATGAGGAGATCTGCTGGGTTAGAGGAGCGGAGTCTATCCTCTGACGGTTCGTCCTTGGGCTCAGTCACCTGGCGAGATTATCGAGGCTTGATTCTGCAAATGAAGCACGCGCTCTGAGAGGACTTCTGAGTTTAGTTTTCTTCGTGTGGGAACAGTGATAGAGCAGTCATGGCTCACGCCGCGGCTCACATTAAGAAGGCCAGGTCCGAGATGGATCAGCCTCCGGACCTGAAGGCTCTGGAGAAAGCCCGAGAGAGGAGGAGGCGTTCCCGGGAACGTGCTGAACGCAAGCGCAAGGTACTCGGCTTTTGGAACCACCCTCCCATCCAACAAATGAACCATTTGTGTGATCAACGAACCTGCTCGCTTGATCGTACTTACTGTCATCACTCCACCTTCACATCAACGTCAAGAGTCACCTCAGCCTCACTCGACTTGTTCAGAGTTTGTGAAGGAGAAACGACCATCCAAGTCGACCCATGTTTTTAATTTGACCATTTCCATCTTCATGAAATCATTCCCCCCCTAATCACATCATCCCTTCGTCTGGTAAAGATACTGGTTACTTCATCGCACTTCCAGTCATCCTTTCATATTTTATTCATCATTTTAACGTCATGTCGCCTTCCCCAGACTTTATCAGACTCACCCTGAACTGTATCAGAGTTCACAAAACAGATCTGGACTATCTGTGTCTTCATTGTTACTGTTTCCATCTCCGATTCATTTCCATCTGGTGTTAGTCCCCACCCATCAAATCACCCTTTCTAGTTCTGTGTGACCAAGACACTGGCTATTGTTTTTCATGTCATCCCTCCATCTTTTATTCATCATTAAAGTGTCTCTTCACCTTCACCCCTCTGTTATTGAGCACTGCGGAGGAGTTTACGAAGCAGATACCCTTGTCTTTATTTGTAATATTTCCATCTCCACCCTTGAGGCGTATTCATCAATTATTGTAAAAGACTGAATATACAGCAAACTGTGTTCTGTGATCTTCAACCCATTATCACACATGAAAACAGAAGAAAGCTCTGATTCTAACAGAACATTTGCCTTAATTAAGCACTCTGCCTGCTCCCTGATTAGTTTTCATCTTCCTCATTCTGTCACCACCTTCCTGACACGTTATTACAAATGACCTCTGCACGAATCATCAGTCACTCAAATCAGTGTTGTCGTCTCCTCGCTCTAACCTTCCCTGCGTGGGCTCCATCATTACACACTCTTTGTACAGTAAAAATTCCAACAAACACCTTGTCTCCCTGTCTGTGTGTACCTACGCAGATCTGTCTCTGGTGCATTGCCGGGCTGGGCAGTGTGTTTTCACTCTGTTTGCTCTTGAACAGACACATCCTGCAGCTGCTGGGGGTTTTTTTATTGGTAAGGTGTGCAGCTGAAGGTGCTGTATCTCTGCGAGCGGTTGTTTTACAGTGAAGCTTTTTGCCATGTTAGGGAGAGGAGACTCTGTGCAGGATTACAGTACGTGACGCTTGTTGACAGCACAGCAGTGATTCTTGACAGCTTTGTGAGGAAAGTCATGTGTCACTAAGCAATGTAATTACTGTACATGCCAGTACATTTTGTTCTGAAAATGTTTTTTCTTTCATGTCTTTACTCATGTAAAGTGTAAAAATGTAATCGATATACCAAATTACCAGACATTCGGAGGCGTCAGCTTGCATCACTGGAAAGTGTGAAATGGAAATAGAGGATGACAAACAGAGAGTCCCTGCAGCAAAACTTGCAATCTTGAACTTACAATACCCTCAATGCTGCACATTCCTTGGTCATGGCTGCTTTATCCATATTTATACAATAGCATAATAAAAATGCATTGCTGCTGCAATTCCTGTTCCTTGTGTCCGCACTACCTCAGCATGTTAGAGTGCTAAAAAGAAGACTTTGGAAATATTGTTTTTAATATAAACCTCTGAGGTTGTGTTTTAGTGTGTTCGGGCAGAAAAAGAGACTTTCAGAAACTTTAATGCAGGCACACAGACCTGCTTCCTCATTATGACCCATCAGTTACAATCGAGGAAATCCGTTTAAATTAAATGAGGAAGAAACTTCTGCGTGGTTACGTTTGCAGGAATTGAGGCCAAAAAACCCCCAAAATGAAGGAAAATGACACCTTTGTTTTATTGCCTCAAATTTAGATTGCTAAAGAGATTTAGCAATATTTGCTGTAAATGGACAATATGTCAAATGCACTTGGTTTCTTAAATATACAACATTGTCCACTTGGCTAGGTCTGTCACTTCCTACCTGAGTTTCTGACAAACTAAGGTCAGACTAGTTTGTCTTGTCCTCTCTGGTTTGTCTTGTCCCCCTCTTTTGACTTGATATCGGCCTGGACTAAAATGAATTCAACAAGGACGACTTCTTACCGCAGCTGCTAACCCTGTTGTTTCTGCTAACTGTAGTATTGCAGCTTATATCTTCATATTGTAATACTTTGACTGCCTACATAGCGAGAAGGGAAGCTTTTATTCCCCTGCCATGTCATTATTTAGCAGCAAACTAACATCAACATTAAAGCTGCATTAGAGTCCTGACCTATGCAGCTGTTTTATGGAGAGCTGTTGTTCTGTTTTACTGTTTCCTCCGTCTCTTCCCCCCCTTCACCGCTGATATTATTGACTGAACTCCAAGAGATTATCACATGGGATTATTGGTGTGCCCTCTCTCTCTCTCTCTCTGTCTCAACACACACATATAAACACACCTAAAAGTGATTAATAGATTCAATTTAGTGGATTGTCCAGAAAGCACCGGAGGGCAGACATTCAGATGACGACGGCACGCACACCGCTGTCAGCCGACCGGTCCTGATGGCAAACTATTAACCCCGCATACACAGAACCTGATGGCTGTCAGACGGCCTGAAACGTGTTGTTATGAAATGCTAAAACACATCTTGGACAGAATATTGGATTTTCTCTCAAACGCGTCATCATGGATGCAGAGATTATATAACAAAGGAAGAGAAAAAGCATCTTTTCTAAACATGGTTCAACATCCATTACATGCTGAGGGATCATGTTAAGACACAAGCCGTGCGTTTAAGTGCTGCATGTGAGGATTTTCACTTTATAGCTGCAGTACAATGATGATGATTTGTGTTGGTATTGTGACATGAATCTTAGTATGTAGGCTAAAACAACAGAAAAGCCACTGAACAAGGGATGTATCAGTTCAACATCTGTATCGGCCCTGTGGACAGACACCGGCTCATCGGAGAATGATGTCAGTAGCCGGTGTTTATCTGTTGTGTCGTATAAATTTAATGCTAACACCTAGTTCACATAACAACCGATTAGGAGAAGTTTTTTTATCGGGAAGAGGAAGCCACCAGTCGGACAAACTCTGAGATGTTTCATGGTCAAACATTTGAGAAAAAGTTTGCATTGTGGGAGTCTTAAAACATATGAAGTCATGAAAAACCAAAAGTATCGCTAAGAGGCAGATTTTCACAACCGATGCATCTCTACATAAAACTCGGCAATAGAAACCGTCGGCTTATGCCTACAGTTGTTTTTGTAATTTCTCAAGTGCTCCATAAAACATGACATTGTACAACATCAGCTGCAAGGTTGATATTGTTAATAAACCATTACGATAGAAGCACCGGTATTCGTTTTAAGATTTCAAAATACAAAAATTTTTCTCTCTTCAAAGTGTTCTAAAAAAACATCAATTGACCTGAAACGATCCTGAATGCACACATACACAAATTCAGAATTGTTTAAACCACTAGAAATGATTACAACTCCGTTCATCACAGTGTGCATATCTAACAATTAGGGCTGGGAATCTTTGCGTGTCTCACGATTCGATTTTGATTGATTCATGATTCAAAGTCTATTTTTGAATAAGTACATACTTTAGGATCTACTCCAGTAATCTGTGAGACTGGCTGGATTTCTTGTTGCTCCATTTTGCATTCTACTGAGTTAAAGGGCTAGCATTAGCATTTAGCAGGGAGTGACTGATTAGGGAAAAATAAGCTTTACCTTTATTCTTGTCCGGTTATGAGGAGTCAGGGCACAATTAGAGAGATCACAGATCATGACAGGAGAGTTTGTCAAATGTTCACTTGTTCCTATCATCAAACACCTCAGAGTCGAGTCGTGGTTGTGTATTTCACCACCAACAGTCACTCCACTACGGCTCATTGAGACTCATAAATCAGGGGCGAGTAAAGTATTTAAAGAAACATTTACGATCTGTGAATGAATCAAACGCTCACTCTTTGTTAAACTGCGTCCTGAGGGAGAAGGATTCATTTGGAACAAACTTGTAGCCTCACGTCAGAATATATCTCCATGAAACTCTCTCCTTGTTGTTTTTATGAGCTGAACTAAAAAAGGCGTAGCAGATAATAACATGCAGTTTTATTCTAATGACTCTATGTAAACTGTTGTACTTTGGGTTAGTTCAGCCTATGTGTGTCCATAAGACTCAATGTGCAGTAAGTAAACGTAGAAAAAAAGATTTGGTCCACAGCCTCTCGACTCCATCTGTGTTTTTGGCCTCTAACACGACCACAGGACACAAGGAAACAGCTGATACTCTGCACACTCTGCAGCAGTCATGTGAAATGTGTCCATGCTGGCACTCTTAGCTTGCTGGTTATCTCGCACATTGTTACCCTATTTCATTTTGATCTTTAGTCCAAACCCTCTCTGTTCATGTGATTGTTATTCACCTCACACCTTTTCTCATTATCAGACGGATCTTCAACATGACTTTGTATTCTGCATTTGAACTCTCCTTGTGTCTCTCTCTGCTTTTACTTTCACTTCCACCATCACTGCAGTACAGCCCTGACAGGTGCACCTACCCTAACTCCTCTGCAGGTATAATACTCTCTGAATCACAGAGTGGTTATCTCTTTAGCTCAAACATGTTCCTTGTCACACTTCCACTTCACGCCCCCTCTTTCCCCTCACTCTCTCTCTCTCTCTCTCCTGTCTACCTGAAACAAGCCGACCAAAACAAATGTATCCCACCGTCTTTTTCTCTTTCCTTTTGTAAGGTTAGGTATGACATTGACATTAAGAACCTGACTCTTAACTGGCAGAAACCTGTCAAACTGCAGTGTTTACATTTGCGTTGGTTGATTTATTTTCATTTAAAGAAGCAATATTAAACGTTATAAAGAAGGATCAACACGTTCTTCTTTTTCAGGGCAAATGAAAGTAGAAATCATGAAGTCTGTAAAGGCTGCATTGTACTGTAAGGCTCTGTGTTTACAGACAGCATCTTTGTGCTGGAAGCGCTCACGACCTCCGTTTCAGAGCGCTTCTCACCAGCACTCATTGTTGCTAGGTTACGAAAGTTAACTTCTGCTTCCCTTGGTGTTGTCCGTTAGGTGTGTTCTCGATAGCTCAGTGTGATTAATATTTGCTTTAATTCAAGAAAATGTCACCAAGAAAAGATGAAAATGATTTAAAGTAGTTGTGTCCTGACATCAGCTCTGCACCTGGAAACTGTTCCATCGAAAAGACGAGTCGGACTAGCGTCTCCTCCTTCTCCGCCATTATTGTTGGCAAAGCTGATATCAGATGTCCCACCACTTCTTGATTTTGATTGGTCAGTGAGGAGGAAGTGATATTGACGACAGTGGCGCTGTTCGGAACGTTGAACTGTTTTCAACCTCGAGTGCTGTGAAATAGCTGACGCTGAGATGGTCTCAGTGGTCAGGAGGCGCTGTCTGTGGACACAGGCCCTTGTCCTTTGGGGCAAATTCTAGTGATACATAGACGTTCATCAAAATGTCTTATTGTCCTGACAGGCTCAGATTATTAACTAAGTTTCTGGCTTTACAAGAAGTTGCAGACAAACATTTATTATAAAAGAGAGAGTTGCCTTTTCTAAGCCATAACAGCAAATTGAAAACTCCCTTAAAGCGCCAGGTCCCATTCAAACAAAAGTAGTTATTCTACCTAGCAGGAAACAGTATGTGAGTTGCTCCTCTTGCGCTTGTTGGTTTGTGTAACTGTGTTGACTTTGGTGTTGTAAACAGCTTGGTCAGATCTTGTAAAATGTTTCTAACACACTATGCAACAAACTAACAAGTTGATGCATCTGTAGACAAGCAACTCCCGTGTTCTGTGACTCTCTTAACCGCATGTCTTCCAAGCAGCCCAGGTTCACGTCCAACATGTGACTCCTTTCTCGCATGTCGTTCCCGCTCTCTATCCCGATTTCCGTCTCCATCCACTCTCCTATCAAACAAAGGCAGAAAAACAAAACAAAATGGGAAAATCTGACTACTCCATCATAAATATGCCAATTGAAATGCATTCGTTAACTTCCACTCATGAGCAACTCTTTAGCGATCCATCCAATGAAAGCACAGTGATTAGCAGAGCTTCATGTGATATTATGCTAGCATTTCATTTCTCTCCAAATTCATAGTCTGAAAGCTGCGTCTGCACAAGGTCATAAGAAGTACCTTTGATTACAAATCTTAATTAACAAATCAGTGAAGGTATATTTTTTGTGTATGTCGTAGTAAAATGTGTTTCAGTGTTTGAGTAAGACAATGACGGCTTTGTTCCTCTGCAGTGTTTTTTCTCTCTACATGACAATTATGTCTGTAACTTTGTCACCCAGAGGCCGTCGCGTTGACAACACTGCCAGCTGTTCAACTTACAAACTTCTCTTACAAACTTGTTTGGCTCTCACATTTCATACTTAATTACCCGATCGACTCGCCCAGAGGAGTCGTTCTGAAGCTGCTGCCAAAGTCTAATTGAAATGAATTGAACGATTACATAATCCCCCCCCTCTTTCATCTACCCCTCCCTGCTCTTTCCCTTTCTCTGGCTCTTTTCTTTTCCTTTCTGTCTCTATCTCTAAATCATAACAGGAGATTGCTCGTGTAATGCTAATCCGCCGTCAGGCCCTTGATGCAGAAATAATCCATTTGCCATTTTGGTCATGGCTGTTTTCAGGGTCATTTGTGTCTGCCGGAGCATTTCAGTCTTAACCTTTTCAAAGTATTAGTTGTTTGGTTCTCAGTACATGGACCTCTGCTGGAATAATATTTAGAGCTTCTGTCTGTTAATTTAGTTTGCAGATTTCATGCAAATTGAAATATAAAAGTGATTCATAATGGATTTTGTAAACAATTTATGACGGAGACATTTTCCTCTGCAGATAAAAAGGATGTAGAGGGACAGAAATGATTCTGTGAAAAAGCTTTCCCAGGTGCACCATCGCTCTGTGTGTGTGACTCATTATAGCAGTTTTTGTCCGAGAGGGTACTCTGTCTCTGCACAGCTTTTTATCTCGTTCCAGTACGTAGGCAGTATTTACTGAGAGGGAGACGCACGATGAAACGATGTGTAAAGTACTTTTTGGGACACAGTGTTTAATAATTTGCCATTGTCCTGACTGCTGTGTGACAATGTGTACTCACATTTGTCACAATGACGTGATCTTTAAACTGGGGAGAAGAATTTCAGTTTTCATCGAGTTTGACTACTACGTCATCTTTAACTCATACTTGCAGTCAGAAATGTAGCACAGGCAGAACTCGCTTCACAGCGTTGCTGGAATGCCTTTAGGTGTAAGGTATGGACGTATGGAGGTCAGCATATTCTGTTAATGCGTCTGATATTGACGTCATTTACGTATCGATATCAGACTGACGGCGCTGATCCACGTCACTGAACAAGAAAGATGGTTGGGCGCTTTAAAGATTCTCAGCTCGCACAGTCTCACTTTGAAGATGTTCAGACTGAATTGTGTCCACAAATCGTCTCCATGACAACATTTAGACCATATGGAACAGTTCCTTCTATATGATTGAAAGTACAATTCCAACACTTCATTTTAAAATGTTTAATTTGAAAAACCTGACAGTTGTTGCTGCTTCTTGTTTGTATGTGGAACCAGCACTATGCAAATGCAATGTTGGATTGGTGCATATCGAGATGTAACAGCTGTTTTTGGAGAAAAAAAATCAAATCTCTATCTTTAACAAAAAGGTCTCTCTCTGTGGGGATCCTTACTTTAATGTTGTCAGACACTGAGAATAACAATCTGAGCCTGTCGGTGACAAAAACAAGAAATTTTAGTGTGTTCACATTTCATCCATTTGTCCACTTACTGAGCATTTTCATTACTGCTTCTTCTTTTCAGTCATTTGTATGTCTAAGTATATGAAAAGAGGACCTGTGTTTTTAACACATTGGATTTCCCCTTTACTGACGTCCCTCTTTTATTGCGTGTGTAAACATTTTGGCAAAAAGCATGCTTTCTTTTTCCATCTGTGTTGGTTTGGCTGCTCTTCTGACCCTTCCACCCCCCCACATCCAGAGCATTACATTATTTAGCGTTCCTGCTGGCAGAGCCGCTCTCCTGTCTGTTTTTATGTTTAATCTGAAGCCACAGCTGGCTGCTCAGCCAATGCAATTTAGAGTGAAATGTTTGTGGACGGGATGGTAATCACTGCCTCCCCCCTCTCACCTCCTCTCCATCCATCTATGGATCTATGTTCTGATCCTCTGAAGATTTAGACCAAATGTTTGTACACTCTGACAAGTACCAAAAAGTATTTGCTCGGAACAAAAAACCTCTTTGTATGACTGAGAAAAAGAGGTTACTCTCAGTTATGCTGTCAAACTAGAGCAGGTTTGGATTTTAAGGTAAAATATCAAACTCATATTCTAAATGAGAAAATCTCCTCTTTACTCAATGCAGCTCAATGATGCCCCCCACTGCAAAATCTCCCTAAAGCCTCCAACACACACACACACACACACACTCCCCACTGATGCTACGTGGATGTTGAGCATGCACCACTGCTTGATGCTGAACTGGGATTGGCAAAATCCTGGATTAGAGCATTTATAATCTGGTTGCTGTGGCGCTGTGGGACCCTGCAGCTCACGAGAGATACCAATTCTGTCAGTAAAAGAGAGAGAACACACTAAACATGCAAAGTATATGAGTATCATGGAAGTGTATTCATCTTAAGTCAAGCAGGAGTTTGTATCTTGCAGTTTCAGTGCCCCCTGTTTTCTTTTTGCAGCATGCTTGGCTTTCTTCCACGAGTTTAAAACAATCTGCACGTATTCTTTGACACTTAGTTTATCAATGCAGCCTGTCAGACACACTGTCCTCGTGTTGTTGTGGTTAAAAGTTGGACGTGCAGTTCAGTCCCGCAGATGATTGTGTGGCTCAGTTATGCAAGGGGGAAAGATCACCCAAAGGAGCTTAGCCTGAAAGCAAACTCCTCCTGGAAAAAAAAAGCGAACCGACTAAACATCTTTTCGCAGAAGTCAAGATTTAGCTACTTTACGTCCTGATGGACCACACTCACTTTTTGGAAACTCTGCCCTTGGAGGCATTTCTGGCTTTAGTACAGTGCTATCAGAAACTCAAGAGATATCCAGCCATATAATACATAAATAATATGGTTCTGAGACACTCCAGTGCTTTGGAGGGCAATGACATTGTTTCCTGTGCGTTTTGGTGTCTGTCTTTAGCCTTTGGAAAACCTATTGCCTGTATTGTTTGGTTGTATCTAAATAAAGAGACTTCGTAAAAATATGGATGGTCATTAAAACTTGGCTGAAACAACAAACCTAGTGGTGGCTTTAGACTTCTTCGTCTTACTGTTTGCCTCTGGGAACCTAATTTATCTTTTTTTTGCACTTCATTGTTTACAGTCATTTGCCAGGTCTGTCTTCAAGAGGAGAAACAGTGGCTTTCACAACACAGCATTGTGCAGATTTGTCGCTAAAAATCCAGATCCTCGCCTACAGATTGTACATTTTTAAAAAGACAGCGCCAAGGAGTGAGAGGCGATAATTTGAATTCAGTGTTGCCGCATCTGTACTGTCTGAGTGACATGGTGCCCAGAGGTGTGATATTAGTGTTACTACCTGGAGACTGTGTGTGTGTGTGTGTGTGTGTGTGTGTGTGTGTGTGTGTGTGTGTGTGTGTGTGTGTGTGTGTGTGTTCATATCCATACATCATTCCTTCATCGAGATATCATCCTTCCTTTTTGGCCATCATTCTCTTCTGTTTTCTCTTCTCAGAGCTCTTCTTCTTCTCTCACACAGCTCTGTGGGTGTTTTGTGGCTATTTTAGGCAGGTTCATCGTCCCTCCGCACAAACTCACACACTCACACACACACACACACACACACACACACACACACACACACACACACACACACTTACCAGTTTCTCCTCTGTGTGAGCTTTTGGAGATGCTAGGGTTGCAGCGCTTCGTAAAATGTTAGAGTCACGGCAATTCAATTAAACGGGGCAGGAGAGGAGGCTCGCTGACATTAATTTAACTCACTGGATCCGATCCAAGCACCGACATCGTTACCTACAAATTTGCTTGTGTGTGAGTGTGTGTGTGTGTTTTCTGATTACTCACTATTTGTCCTTCAGCCTGTCATGAAATGACAAATGAATTAATTTAGAAGCTAATAACTTGAGAAATTGAAACCTAATCAACACTGATTTTGACTTTTTGTATTTGGTAAATATGTCCTCATCACAGCAGGAGCATGACTTAACAACTGAATACAAATTATATTTATGTTGCACCTTTAAAAACATAGTAAGTAAAAACATAACACTCAGAAGGCAATAAAAAACAAACCAATGGAATAGCTGAAAATGTTTAATTTAGGATAAAGTTAGGATAAGATGGTTGAGGGGTTATGAGAGGATGAGGGAGTCAGGATACTCTGGCATGTAAACGCCTTAACCAAGTTTCTAACAACTGCCGACTACCTGCACAGGCGCGGCCTCAGCCAAGTGACTTATCAGCAAAACAAACATGGCGGCAGCAACAATCTGGGACAGCACAATAATAAAAAAAAATTATATATATATATAAGATAAATCACAAGAGGAAACGGAGGGCATGTGTTAACAGAACTTGCTGGTGGAAAGTATAGAGAAAAATAAGATGTGACCGTAAACCATGGTGGACTTGGGAGAGCAGCTGGTTGTTCCTCAGCGGGGAGTCTGCAGTGCTCCTTTCCGATTGGTCATACTGGTTTTTAAAGAGGCTGCAGGACTACAACTGTTGCTTTTTAATTCTACAACATCTGGCCCATCAGACCAGCCAATTCCAGACAGACAGTAAAGCACCAGTTTAGTGTGGTTTGACTTTTATATTCAGGGTCACAATCATCAAAGGTCAACTCTTACATCATTGAATTTACTAATGTGTGCATCCTGACAACAACCAGCTCTGCAGCTTATTTAAGTCTAAAACCCCTCTGTTCGACATGTCAGTCCTATTTTTAGAAAAGACACCCGACCTGTCACTCCTCGGTCGCGTCTCATATTCTCATAGTCTCAAAGTCACTCTTACTTAGGTCTGACACAGTAGGAGACTTTTCCTGCAGGTCTCTTGTTCTGTAGCCGAAGACAAATCCATGCATAAACCTTTTTCCAAATCTGCGTTTCCATAGCAACCTGGCCTCCAACTTCTATAATTCATGTCTATTTTCACAGCAGTTGTGTTCAACAGTAGCCGTTCTCGTATGGATGCTGTACAAATCTCTGCTTTAGACTGAGCGTACTTATGTGTGTAATACTGATTAATACATCTACATGTGGCAGGGATGTGCTTCATATAGCGTGTCAAGTATTAAATCCCTGATTTGTCTTTGCTTGGATAACTTAGTAAAGCTCATGCTGCATATAAAATCTGCACTCACTGTTTGCTCTTATGTCTGATTTGATGTTCTTAATTTTAAGTATTTTGAGATGTAAATGACTAATCGCCGAATAAAAACTTTTTGGTATTGCTCCAGTAATTAATTTAAGCAAGCAGCCATGAAAAGGGCTGGAATGGCTGCAGCATAATCTGCCAGCATTATAAATACATCAACTCAGAGTTTAGTTGTTTTCCTTCAGGCTCAGATTGTTACTTTAGGTCCCTGACAACATAAAGCTCAGACTCCCTGCAGAGATAGACCTTTTTTGATGAGAGTTAAGATCAGAAGCAGACTTAACATCGCCTTCTTCCAGATTAAAATGACAAAAACAGACATTTAAATTTACAGGACACGGGAGTAGCTGGTCCAAAACATCCTAAACTAATAAGCAAGTTGGATATTTTGTTTATTCAATTTGCTTGAGACAAAATAACACAAACCGATTGATGCAGGAGTAGATCAGCAACTTCTGAGTTCTGTAAGCTAAAATAACCGTTTCTGTCAATGGAGTCTGGTGTCTACATAGTGTTTTATTGTTTTCTGGTATCAAAAAAAGCCTCTTAGGGTGCATTCACACCTGAGCTGTGTGGCTGGGTTTGGGGTGCTGTGAATGCTTAAACAAACTCTGGTGCGGACCAAACATGAAAACTAGGGTCTCGGTTCGCTTCCATGTACACCAGAGTTCGGTTGGCCATAGGTGAACATGCAATCCAAACCAAAGTGTGGCTAATGTTAGCATTGCTAACAACACCAGCCTTCAGTCCTCCTTGCTTGTTAATGTCCACATGACTGTGCTTAATGTGGTTACACATCAGTCGATATGCAAGTTTAACCTGACACAGCCGACATATAACTTAATCTCCATTTTATGAATCAAACTAATGACAAACTGCGCCGTGCTATGGGGTGCCATTCTTTCACTGTCCTGTTGTTTACTCTCAGGTCATATTGCAACATTAGGGTGGATGGCAGCAGCCACTGACCGGAGCTGCAGCCCCAACTAGTGACCAGTGGCTACTGTACACAACATTTAACAGGCTTTGGTGTGCTTCACTGAGTGCAGTGTGAAAGCAAACCGACCAAATGAAAAAGTGCTCAGAGTCTATCGAACTTGTGAAGCGAACCTTACTCTCTAAGAAAAATAACCTTATCTGCAAAATTCCTCTCAATAATGATAGTTATATGATTTATTTTGAACTAAAATAAAACATAAATTGTGCTAAACTCTGAGCTGGGTTCTCTTAGCCTTTAGCTCCTACCCTCCAATCCCCTCCATTTTCAACCTAAAACATCTCTCCTCTCTTTGCCCTGCCTATAAATCCTGTCTTCCTGCTCTTGTTTACAAACTGTCACATTTCCCCCCACAGCAGGAACACAAAACAGTACAAGTAGCTTTACCCGAGGCCCCTCCTCCTCCCGCAGCCAGTGAGCCATATGGCCGATCGCAGATTAAAACCATTTGTTGTCTCCGCCTGCCCCACCCCGTGGATTACAGACCCGCGGAGGAGGAGGAGGAGGAGGAGGGGGGGGGGGGATGATTTCATTTGCGTATGAAGTCATGACTCTTCTCTTTAGACTTGGGATGAGCCAAAGAAAACATATTGCTCACCTGTACAGGTTCAGGCTTGACTTTTGGCTCGTTAAACCACACACACGCACACGCACACACACACACAGACACACACATGCAAACATTGCCTCATCCCTCTGCAAGCCTAATAGGATGAGTGTTTGGGCAGATGATGGCTGTTTTAAGGGGCAATTGAATGAGACGTTAAGTGAATTACATCCAGCGGGAAGGTTAATGAAACTAAAAATGCTGAAAGGTGAAGGAGCAGTTGAAGACAATGTCAGATTGTGGACGTTTTAACTTGTGATTGAGCTAAGATAAACTGAAATGGTATATATGAGTGAGTGGTTGTGAATTTCTGACAGCTCGTTGCAAAGTGAGCCAGCATTTAAGTCATAATCCAAATGAAAGCTAATCAGTGCGAATATTTCCAAATGTAAAAAGAATTATGAAGAGCAAATAACACATGCCTCATACCTTAAAACCAATAAAGCATTCAAGCTAACATTCTTCAGATACTGTTTGCAGATCGATTTTGTTCCAACCTAACTGCAGCTGAGGGACCAGTGTTTCTGCGTATGTGCATGTATATATGATGCTGCTATGAAACATGACCTGCCTTCAACCCTCTATTGCTCCAATGACCTGCTATTTTCTTAAGAAAGCAGGTCAGTCCTCTCTCCTTACACCTGCAGGAGAGAACCAGAGCCCCACCAGTTTACAGCTGGAGGTCTTATACAGCCCAACTTAAAGGCTCAGGTCATATCTTTTCTTTCATACCGTTTTATCACTTCTTCCCTCATCGTTTGGCTGACTAATTTATTCTAAGTCGTTTTTAGCGATATTTTTAAAGGTCACATATTATGCGAGATACGCTTCAACATGTTTTTCTAGGATTATAAGTGTTTCTAGTCTGTCTACAAACCCCCCAATGATGAGAAAAGTCCATCCTCTCCATCTTTTGCCTGCTCCACTTTTCAGTAAATGTGTGCTCAAACAGGCCGTTTGGAGATTTTCCCTTCATGACATCACAAAGGGCAGTAACCCCTTCCTCAGAGAAAGCCCCGAGCCCTTCCAGAGAGGGGGCGTGGTCAGACACAGCTCATTTACATATTTAAAGGTACAGACACAGAAACAGCCTGTTCTGATCAGGGCTGAAATAGAGGGGTTTATAGACATGATGAAATACAGGATCAGAGTGGATTTAGAACAAGAAACTTCACACACATGTTTTGGAAAGCTCTTGTTGAAAAGGAGGATTTTATGTGACCTTTAAGAAGTAACACATATTTTCCATTTTTGCTTGTTGTGGTTATTCAAGCTTGTTGCTGTAAACGTGATCATCATGTGGCTGCTTACTCAGTTTGTATTCATTCATTCATAGAAAACTCCAAAGCTGCTTTCTCATGTGCGCTCTGTGAATCTCAACAATGACGGGCCTTTCTCCCCACGCTCACATATTCAGTGAATGAGAATTGTTGGTTGATATGTTACACAGAGAGAGTATTGTGTGACCTAGAAGGCTGAAAGTCATCGGTGACTTTAGCCTCTTTGCTGTCATCAGAGAAGGATAAGAACACAGGGTGAATACAAACAAACATCTAAAGGGGGTTACCCAAACAAGGACTTGATGTCTGAAGCTTCTATTAAACTGAACACTATTAATTCTGTCAACTGATCAATGGCCGTGAAAAGGTCTGTGTCACTTTAATTTGCATTCAGTCCAACAGGATCAATAACGCTGTGCTCGGGGCTCCAGTCTGACACAGATCTGCATTAACACAACACCTTTCTGCTGCTGCTGAACTGTTCATGACACGAGGTCCAGTGATGCCCACAGAAACTCATGCAACGACGAGGGCTGTCGCAGTGAAGGAATCCCTCCTGCGGTGATCCAGGGTGGCAGGCGGTATGCGGTGTTATCGCGATTCAAATTTGTATTTGAATCAGGAGTTGGCAGCAATAAAATCTGTCCTGCAAAATTATTTTGGTCATGCCTTTTATGTATTTCATTATTTTCTAAACAACAACGCCAAGACAATCAGTGACAGACACAAAACATCCCCGCCATGGAACAGTGTGTGAGCAGCTCTGCAGACAGTAGACAGCACCTGGTGCTGAAACAAAGCGCCTGGTGCTGAAACAAAGCACCATCAGGCAGCAGCGATTATCACCAGAAATCCCTTCCTCTTTAACTTTTGCCTACAAAAAAAAGCGCAGCTCAGTTCATCTTCTACAAACCTGTACAGTGGCTACATAATACAAAACATTACGAGAGAGAGAGCTGAGCTTGCATTTCCTTTAAGCTTGCATCAAACAACTTTTTTGTTAGTGGACTAGTCATCGATTATGGAAACGATTAATTGACTATTGAGGTTTTGCACAATTACTTTCATGGCTCTTATTTAGTTATCAGCGTCTAAATTGAACATCACTCTGTCAAATGCAGAGGTCATTAAAAACATATTTCTGCCCTAGCTTTAAACATATTAAGTGTTGATATAAGACAGATCATTTTGTTTTAAAAGAGCCTTGATTCTGTAGTATTATGGTCAGAGTTTGCTCCACTGTTTAGTGGTAGGATTTGAGAAGTCAATAAAAAGATGAAGTGTTGGAGGTGAAGATGAAGCACATGAGCAGGTGTTCAGGAAGCATGCATGTTAAAAATGTGGATATCTTTTCAGTCTGGGAGAAGGCATTTAGGGAAAAGGTAACCTGCACCCATGTGACCTTTTCCTAAATGCCTTCACCCAGACTGAAAAGGTTACCAAAAATATCTGCATTTGGTGTGCAGCAGATGCTAATTTCCAACCCTGACAAACACACACAACTAGCTCTCTCTCACACACAAGTAGCTCTACTTCTCTCATCTAATCGGTGCGACAAGGTAAAATCATTCAAAGCAATGTCCATTTTTCTTCAATTTTCTTTCAGTACTTGCAGCATACTCTATATGTTGCACTGTACAGCTCTGTGTGTGGTCCAGTCAGAGTTGTCTATAATGGTATTTTTTTGAATAAAAACATTAAAATCTTGTTCACAAGAGGCTCAACATGTCTTGCCCTTGTTTTCAGATATTTAATCATACCTATGACAGCATGTTGCATTTCATATTAGCTCTAATTATTAGCTCTTAAAGGCTGTTTATTATGCCATACTTAGTGTGTCTGTGTTGCCCCTCCCCCCTCCTTTTTTGGCCTACTGCCATATGCAGACCACCCTCTCTCTGCATGCATAACTGAGCTGGTGGGTGTAAAAATAGTTTGGGTTGGGGGAGTGGGGAGGGGGTGTCAGTCAATGGTCAGAGCTTGCACTGTGCTGGTGACAAGACACACAACTCTAGTTGAGTGGTGAGACCGGTCCTGGAGCTCTGAGACTGAGGGGTAGTAGTGAGGACTGGCCTGGACCGAGGGGTTCGCCCCCCCTGGATGGAAGCCTTGAATTTAGGGGGAGGGGAGGGAGTGGAAGTGGATTATCAGAGTGATTAGAGATCCTTTACGTTCTAATAGGATATACTTGTAAACCTTGCATCATGGGAAATGCTGCCATGTGTAAGGTGTGTGGCTCAGAGAAGGGCCTGAGGACCAACGGGAGTCTGTCTAACCTGGACCAGAACACTTGGCCCGACTACTACTGTGAGGAACACTTTCCTGTGCAGCCTCCATTGATGCTGGTAAGAGACCGGACATGCAGGGAGGTGCAGCAGAATCTTTCAGGATGCTCCTGCAGAGCTGTTTTTAGGAGTGTTTTAGGGGATTTCGCAGATGGGAAGGTTTAAAGTCAGATGTTCTTTTAAGCGGAAACTTTGAGGCAAGTGGAAGAAAGTGTCAGGTCTTGCTTTTAAATCCTCAGCTATTTTTGTTTTATTCTCCATTTGAATGACAGTACCTGCAAATGACACGCTGCTAAACTTGCATGCACAACTTCTCATATTAGACACCTTTGCATGTAGCTGATAGATTCTTCTTTTTCCAGTGACAGCATCTGTAAAGTTCTTTGGACTTAAAAGATTCAGGTGTTTAAGCTGTTTGAGGAGCCTGTGTGTGTGTTAGTGTTTTGGTCTGTGTGTGTGTGGGACAGGGCGGGGTGTTGGTACCTCTCCTCTCCCTTTAAAGGCCGGTGTGACATTTTTGTTCCTAAAGTGTCCGTGCACAGCAGCATGTGGACTCTGGTGGCTAATTTGAAAAGAGATGTAATGACTTTCGCAGCATGCCGCCGCTGCAGGGAATATGAGGGGGAAAAAATTACAAATGAGGTCTGCTGCTGAATGTTAATGAGCAAGTGCAATATACATAAAATATTAGAGCCAGAAATATATTGGTTAATGCACATTTTCCCTCCAAAACCCTGAATTATGTTGCCTTTAGGCCTCCATTATATTTGAAAAAACATGCAATGTGTGATTAAATTGTTCAATATTGCGATAATGATATTCACAGGTATAAAAGTAAATTTCAAAGAGCATCTAAAGCAAATGGAAGTATCTGGTCGTCTGCTAATAAGATCTTTTGACACCTGAACTTCTGAACCTGAAGACCTAAAAAGTTGTGTTGTATATTTGACTGATGTTAGTCAGTGGCTGACATAGGAGGGTCCAGACGGCCCTAATTGGTCCGTGTGTAGGAGGAGGTGTTGGTGGTGACCTGACAGCCTGCAGTAACCCCATTCAGCTGAACTTCTGTTATCTGATGGATGAAAGAGAGACGATGTGAGGATAAACATGAGGAAAGTCTGTGACACAGCAAACAAAGCTGGACTTGAGTCACGCATGCAGTTATGTTAGCTTGTTTTTGTTATTGTTATCATCACAGCAATTTTTTTGCCCTTTTTGCCCTTCCACAGATAAGAAAAACTGAGAAACAGATTTAAAATGTAACTTTCCTAATCACTATTTACTGTCTGTGTTGTAGATATTCTGCTGGGATCTCCTCTAAATTAGCATCCAAACCACTTGATGATTAAGCGAGGGGTTTGGTTGAAGTCATCAACTCATTCACTCCTTCCTGCTCACATACTGTATGGTTAGATTTATGTAGATAACTACATGATTTCAAAGAATCAGACTCTAGAAGTCTAATTATTTCCTTCTTTCAATGCATAATAGAACCTGCTCTGTTCACTACTACTTCAGATGCATTGTGGAAAACTTTGAGTCTGCTAGATAGGGTTCATGAATCCCAAAAAAACAAAACTATATTGCCACCAAATACTCTCTAAGGTGCATGACATAGTGAGTGGTGCATGAATTAGGACACAGCCTCGGTCTATTCTGGAGGCTGCTGCATCTTGACCCTTGATCCTTGCCCCCCCTCTATCACTGATCTACAGTTGTCATGTGCCACTTTAAAGTTTTCATCTTTCATTTAAGTTATAGTAATTAAAGGCACATTAAGAGGGGAGTTATTCAAGATGCATTTCTTACTATTTTTATTTAAGTTTTGGTAAATTGACTAGAGCTTGTGTAGCGCCTTCTAGTCTTGTGACTACTCAACGCACTTTTACACCGCAGGTCACACCTACACATTCACACCCTGATGGTAGAGGTTGCTGTGTAAAGTGTCCATCAGTATTAATTTACACCTGTTCACAGTAAGTGTCTTGCCCAAGGACACATTGGACATGTGGCTGAAGGAGCTGGGGATCAAACCCCTGACCTATGGTTGAGAGACGACCGACTACCACTGGGACACAGCCCATTGTAATATAAAAAATAGCATTGCCACATTCAACCCCAACAAAATTTCCCTTTTGCTCCTTACTAAGCTTTTAAGTATAGTTCATACTTTAGATGTCTGCTTTATCATTAAGTCGTACCAAAGGACAGATGATTGTGTCTTTGTGTCTGTTCTCTGTCAGATAAAAATACTTAATATTTGTTACATAATATTTTTTACTGTTTATGTTTAGAAGACCTGACAGTACACACAGCTGCACTGGAGCAGTTTTATCAAACCCCCAGCTATCTTTATTTATCGCTAACTAACGATCCTCCTGGTCCATTACTGATGTACTGTATGCTGATAGGTCCACAGGGACAGCTCTGATTGGCTGGGAACAGCCCGAGGCCATTTGCAAGTCTTCTTTGAAGGCTGGATTAAACGTATGCAGGTCAGCTGACATCGATCAGAATATCAATAAAGGGAATGACAACACAGGGAGGGTGCTTGTGATGAGTATACACCAGGATCTTCCTTTAGTCCTAGTTATGTCGGGTTGAGCTCAATGAATGGTCTGTTTCTGTCTGTTTAACTTACAAACATTCAACTAATTTTCAAGTGTTAGTAGATGGACAAAGTTCCCTTTTGCTTTTCATATGGACACGCAAAGTAGTTTTTTTCTGTTTTGAAGTGCCTGTTTTATGGTAGCAGTAATTGTTTGTTTTAATTGTCCCATTATTGTCAGCTTCAAGAAACCCTTAAGATGCTGTTTCAAGGTAGCATTTAGAAACTGTTTCTATGTACCCTTTTGTGTTGTATCAAGGAAGCCTTTGGTATCACTATCTGTACAGTTGCTATTTAGCCTTTGTATGAAGTACTGTTGAAAGTCTGTGTACTAGAATCCTCTTGTATTCGTTTAAAGGTACCCATATGTCTCTGATCTTAAACGTCCAATGCAGCCAGTATGTCCTCCTAAGTTTAGATCCTGAATGGTCTGCAGTTGTTTTTTATCAGAGAAGGTAGGCGGTTTTAAGTCACCCCCACACAGATGACTCTTGGTTTGCCAGGCAAACAGCATACCAACAGGTGTTGCAGCGATGGAAGCTGGCAAGCACATTGGTTCAGATATTTCTGATTCTACCGGATATAAAAAGCCTCTGCATGTTTCTAATAAGATGGAGATAGGTTGAACGCATAAAGTTTTACAGACCGATGCAGAGCTGGCTAAACACTGAAGCTTCAGTGTCCACGACATGGCAACCTGCGTACACATCGACTGTAGTGAGGAGGGGGAAGGGTAAAATGCTAGGTGTCAGAGTAAAATATTGCTTCTTGAAGGTTTCCTTGCATAGTCAATTTCAAGGTATCTATTGGCAGCTTCACTTCACTTTAAGCTGCTTTTTCGAGCTACCCTTAAGCTTCTTTTTTAAGGTGTTCTTCCTTTCTGGTAACCATTTGGTAACGTTGAAAATGTCTGATTTTTTTTGTGCAGGCCTCCAGAGTTCTTTTTAAAGTTTAGATAAGTCAATGAATGTTTGACTTGGAATACAAAGTCAATGTTGACCTTTTTGTTTAACATGGTACAAAAATCTTGATGTCCTACGTAGGAAGTCCTATGTTTTTCATGCCGTGGCTCCTAGCAACCAGCTAAAACAGACTTTATCAGTGTTTTTGTTACTTAACCTGACCTCCTACAGGATATAAGATTCAAGGTTTTTCTCTGATTGTCTAAATTGGCTGCTGATGTGTCAAAATTAGCTTACAAGTACATGGGTAATGCCGTATAAAAAAATGCACTTTTAGTGGAAAAGAAAAGTCTCCTGAAGGATTTGATCATATCACTGGTAATGCTGTGGGGTGAAAACCTATTTATAGTGTTTTATTTTTCTACATGTTGTTTTTTGTAGCTCTTATGGCTATTGGATGCCTTGATTGAAGTGCTGTCATAATCTTTAAACTGCGGGTGTGTTCATGGATTAATCTGTGCACGGCAACCCAAAGGAGCTTTTAGTATCAGAAACACACTCACAAACGGAGCCGGCACCGAAGGGAGAAGTGCTGTTGCTAGTAAACACAGATAGTGTTATTCTGTCCTGACAGCTAGGATCAGAATGTGCTCCTTCAATCAGACAAACAAGGACACATCTATCAGTGTCTTATTCCTGCTCTCATGTTGGCCAGACGTCTTTCACAACTGTTAGAAATGGTTACCTTTGGAATACATCACCACAAACTATTGAGCGATAAAATAGACCTACCTTAAAGTTATTTGGTAGAAGTGATGGGAGCAAGGGCTAACCATTTGTGTGCTTTAAGACACATTATCACTTTTGAAAATAGATTTAGTCTACAGTGTTGTAGTACTCTTTAAAGGTCTCTGCCTCATCTCGAAATCGAAAGCATTTTTACTTGATCTTGTCCGGGTCTCAGACTGGACGGGCTTCGGATTTTAAATCAAGACCGGTCAAGACCACCATTGATTGGCTATTTTTCCAAGTCCTTGTTGTGATTAGAAGGAAAACACCCCTTATTTAAAAGAACAAATTACTTCAAATCATTCGTAGTTAGATTTTTATCCCCTGGTTATGGCTGCAACCTTCCAGGTGTTACGGTCTGAGTGACACGCCTCCTGCACAAAAGATAATGATTTTTCAATTATATTTATGGTCTTGGGCTTGTCTCGGTCTCGCCCTGCCTTGGTCTCGGCTCGGTCTTGATCCCTAAATGCCTTGGTCTTGTCTGGGTCTCGGAGCTCTCCGGTCTCGGGTATGTCTTGGTCTCGGTTAGTGTGGTCTTGACTACAAAACTAGTCAGTGTGAAAGCTTCATTTGTCGTTTGGAGAATAGACTGTACATATTAATGGAGGAAGCCTGAGTGACATCACCCATCTGTTCCTGCAGGGGGTGCTGGAGTCCTATCGATAGCGGTGGCCATACTGGAAATGCTTTCTCAACCTAACTTTCAGTAAACCCAACGACAGCCTGAGAGATGGAGCTGGGGCGGGGATTTTTGAACCAGGATGTAAACATGTACATTTCTGCTGTAAAAACTGGCTTTTTTGAATGGGTGTGTATGTGACTTCCTGTGCTTCTGCAGCCAGCCTCAAGTGGACACTTAAAGAATTGAAGGATTTTGTAATTCTGCATTAGCTTCATTTTTCCACACCGGAGGTTGCCGCTTGGTTTGAAGCAGACGCTCACGGTTATGGAACGTTGAGTGACTCTTGTGTTATTGTTCATACCTTTTCTCTCACCACTCTTCCTTTTATATAATTAAACAACTAATCAGAACTGAACTGCGCAGTGATGAATACTAAGACATTAATCAGCATAAGAACTGACTTTAACAACAGAAACCAGGTTTGAGAAAACATTTATTTGACATGTATTTTGATTTTAGAGTTTGATCTATGTACCATCTGTTCTCATGGAGGAGGCGGGGCTTATGACCTTTACTGTAGCCAATCAGTTCCAAATGTTTTGGCTTCACTTTCAGAGAGCCGTCATGTCGTCCATCTTTTTGTACACCGTTTATGGTTAAATAATCAAACTTGGGATGAATATAAGTTATTGTGTGAAGCTAGAACTTGCTAGTAAAATGTGGCTAACTTGCCAAAAAGTGCATTAGCAAACAAGCTACAGAGAAAAGTTAAAATTGTCTGTCAGGCTTGTTGCTTAAGAATCGGTAAATGCTGGGTTGGAGAAAGGGAATTAGCATTCGTCTATGTTTGTGTTCCTGTCTGGTCTATAAAAAGTCTCTTAAAAGTTAATCCGACATCTGAGAATATAACCCTGATGGTATGGTGCACTGCTGTTTTAACAGACAGATCAAAAGGAAATAACACCTTCATGCTTGCTGTGCTTACTTTGCTAGTTCCACTGACAGACATTCTTGTTGTCATGGTTACATCAAGAAAGGGGTTGTGCTTGTCTTGGTGGTAAATGGGAGCGGAGGATGCTCCCAGCGTGGGCACTGGTGTTTCTGTGTGTGTGTGTGTGTGTGTGTGTGTGTGTGTGTGTGTGTGTGTGTGTGTGTGTGTGTGCAGGGGTTAGGGGGGACTGGTTTGCATTATTGATAAAGCCCCTCTCTCTCCTCGGATGATGATGTCGACTTTGTAAATGAATGTTTGATGTAATGTGTCGGTGGAGGAGCTGTAGGACTGTGCTTTGTCACGCTTGGCAGGTTTGATTGAGTCATGAAGTGACGTGTCTAGACACGACCTCAAACAGAAGCAGGGATAGATTGTTATAAAGCAAGACGTAAACAAATACAAGCAGATATGACCCAGACAGTGATATACTGTAGGAGTTTTTTTTGGGAGTTTTTGTTTTTCATTTTACCCAAAGAGGAATTCTGTTTTGTTTTTTTCTAAATTATTTTGGGGCCTAAATGACTTATAGGTCCAATTTTATTAGTAGAATTGCCACAGAAAATGACTTTAAAACCATGGATATGGGCTTTGATGGCTGAATTTGATTTGCCACTGACAGGGTCACATAAAATAAACTGAAAACATCTAGGACTGGGCGATAACGATAATTAACAAATGTTGGATACAAGTTTGATAGATTTAAACATGTAATTAAACCACCCAAACATTGGGGCAAGAGGGGCACAAATGCTCCTTAAACGCTAGCTTCCACCCAGCATTAAAGAGAAGAAGAAAAAAGACAGGGTGAGAACAGCCAAACCCTTTCAGCGATATACCTTTTTGTTAAAAAGTGAGAGGCTATTTTGATCTGAAAAATGCCCTCACTCTCTTTCAAAAGCCACCAGACTCCGTTGACAAAAGCAATCATCTTACCTCACAGCACAAGGGAGTTGCTGATCTACCCCTGTCCTAGTCTGTCTAGTCTGGTTGTTTGTTCATGCTATTGTGTGATAGCGTTGAGTGGATCCAATATTATAAATGTGTTAAACAAAGAACACAAACACTTAAGTCAGTGATTACATTTTCTTTATTCAAAGCTACCAACGCAGTTTAGAAAAATAGGGATTTTACGTCACAGAAGACGTGATTGTCTTGCCTCCTGATGCCATGACAGCTATTTTGAGTGAGTTATTGTGCGCCTTGATGTCCATACAAATCCATCGCAATGATGGCATCATCCGACCAGTCATCACCGTGATCTACAGGTTAAATTGACAGTTTTTGTCAATAAAGTCAGGCACCCTTAAAGTATGAAACTGTCTGTTTTGGTTGGGCATCTTACCCTCTTATGAAAGATCTTACCTATTAGACATGAGTTGTGTTGGGTAGTTAAAATGCTCTCAATACTACTATGAGTCTGCAATACGAATGAAAAGCACATCTTGGGGACTTACTTTGATCTGGTTAAAAAATGCCCCGAAAGATGACAGGGTACAGATGCAGCCTGGTCAGCTTGTTTTGAGGCTGAGGTTATGTGCAGGAGCAATTACGAAAGTTTTGATAGGTTTGTCGTTAAGACCCAAATAAGTGAAAACAAAGCAAATGTTTAAAACGATATAACATCTCCCTCAGACTACCTGTTTTCATCTTAGAAATGTTTAAAAGTGGAGAAAGAAGCAGAAAATCTGTGTCCTTCTTTCTTGACTCAGCTTCCTTTATTTTCTTTATATTTTTATTCCTTTACATGTTATATTGCAGATTCATCCCTGACATGACCTTCATGTAACTGTGTGCGTTCATAAAGCTGTTTTTCTAAAGTGAAATCATTCGTCCAATCAAAGTGAGTGACGGACTGACTAAGCTTCTTAAAAACCAGGAGTTATGAAACTATTCCTGTGGGACGACGGCTGCAACAATTCATCCTTTCTCTCTAACGATCAGTGTACTTTTCATTCAAAAGACCCACTTGTCTGCGAATCGTGATGGTCAAAGTGTTACCATGGCAACCAGCCAGTCGCAGGGAGGTTGATGAGGTCAAGGTCTTGCATAATGTGTGACTCTCTGGAGGGAATATAAGGATATCATCAGACAGGCTTTATGATGGTAATGGCTGCTTTGTGCGGCACAGTTAGAAAACAAAGCTAACACTGTAAGAACATGTATGATGCTGTAGGAACCAGTTTCCCAGGACTCTCTCCCCCCCCCCCCCCCCCCCCCCCCCCCCCATTCTGCAGGACTAACCAATCAATCCTGTGGGGACAGGGCCTTCTCCATTGCCACTCCCACACTTTGTTTGGTGAAGGGTATTTCCAGTTCCTGACATGTGCTAAACACAGGACAAAAAGTGATATGTGTTATTTTTTCAAGAGTTGATGCGTGTCACTACCATGAAGCACAGCGGTGACATTTGCGGTTATGATCCGTGTAAACTTGTAATTTGCAGAGACGCTGCCAGTGTTTATCGCCCTTTACAGCTGTGACCTCAGTTCTTCCAGTTCAAGGAATCAGACCTTAAAGTGTGATAGAAAAATTTGACTAGAAAGGAGCCAGAATGAGATTTAAAAGACTGATGTTGGATGCATTTCTCTGCATGCAAAAGAGAAAGTTTAGCCTAGCTTAGCACAAAGACTGGAAACAAGGGGAAACTGCTAGCCTTGTCCAACCAAAACCTTAAGTTATTGTTATGTTGCAGTATGATTGTATTCCCTATTAAAATAATGTTCAAATTAATTATAACAATAAGTTTGGAAGGGTCTCCGAGCTGCCCCTGGGCCTCCTTTTATTGTAGCGCTGCCATGCAAATCTGCTCATTTTGTCCAAAGATAAATACGTCTTTAGCCAAATCAAAGGTTCAGTGAATCTCAGGTGTCAGAGCTTCCTCTAACACACCAACAAGGATTCTGTAGAGCTTCTTTCTTACTTTTTTTTTTAGTTATTTTTTGGGGGTGTTGACTATTTATCACATGGGCAACAAAGGGGTTGAAAAGGGGAACTGCATAAAACAAAGGTCAGGGTTTCCTTTTTCAAACCAGCTTCATGTCTGCCTTTTTAAAATATTTGCAAAAGTTGTCAACTGTTTACTGTAAACCAGAAAAAATGTCTTCATGTACACATGGTGGGCTTACATTTGACCAAACATGAACATACGTGCTGTCCTTCGAGTTGATCTTGATCTTGTGACAGAGTTGCAGAAAACTCCAGCAGCAGTGAGTCTGATGCAGTGCAGTTCTCTGCAGCAGCCAGACAGCCGCTGACTGCAGGTCATCCAGAAACATCACACCTGCACTGTTTGTACGTGTCTGAAGGAGACATCAGTGCCGCAGAGTCACTGCTCGGTTACACATCATCAGTTCTGCAAAACAGTCCTCTGGTCTCTGCAGGCAGTTTGCACGTTGCCTCTAATGTCTGTCAACACTGAAAAAGCTTACTTGTGAAGATTTAAGGTAAACTATGACCTTGACGCTAATATTAGACCATCCCTCGGCTTAAAACAAACAGAGCAGCTGCTAAAGTGTCGACCAGCAGGGCAGCGATTCACCACGATTATGATATGGTGCTACAGTATTTGTGTATCAGACCTTTGACCTCCCTGTGGATGGAGTAGCGCAGCTTGAATGCAGTAAAAATAAGCATCACAGTGTTTTTTTTTCTGCAGGACGAGCAAAGCGCTGGGAGCTCTGAACACGTTGTGAGCAAGCCAGGATTTCGCTTTAGTGAAGAGGAAAAATGCTGAATCATTGCGCCTCCTTAGAGCTCTGGTCTGCTTCCAAATGCAGCTCAGTCAGCATCCAAAAACAGACAGGGGACAAAGCTCGGACACACACATTATTGTGCATCAGGGAACCAAAAACATTTCTTATTATGACTGCACAATTACTGCAGATGATGATTTATTGTGGTGTTCAAATTAAGCCCTTTTAAGAATATAATTACTCCTTTAAACTCAAACATGTCTCCATAAAGCTGCATACATTGACAGTAATGTTCATGTTCATTGGATTTTTCAGAAAAGGATTTTTGGGAAAGAATGTTTGACGTTTTGTAGACAGATTATAAAAATGTACTTCTCCTTTTTCTCTTCCAGTCGGACAGTAACACCAGTTTCCTGCGAGCAGCGAGGGCAGGAAACATAGACAAGGTTTTGGAATATCTGAAAGGAGGAGTGGACATCAGCACCTGCAATCAGGTAAGAGAAACAAAACATGAGGACCGTCACAGCTCTCACACTCTTTATGGCTGCACAATAGGAAAAATAACACTTTTTGTTGGAAGTGGGGGTTGACAATATGAAGCACAAAACATCAAAAACAATGCAGCAAGACAAACAAGACCAGACCAATATCCCAGAGTCTGTTGCCCTCGTTCATGTAAAATGTTCGTGTAAAATCCAGAATATAAATCTCACTTGTATACAAGACGCAGTCTGTTGTTGGGGTCTCCCAGAGAGAATTAAGGTTGAAACTATCTTTCTGTGTGAAGATTCTTGGTTTCATATCGGGGAACTTTCGCGTGATTTGCAGGATAAGCTGTTTAGCGCCCTCTGCAGACTTATCCTGGGATTACTCCAACATACGTTTTCCTCATGATCTGAAACTTTGCCCACGTTTAGTTTTTGCATCCAGTATTAGTAACACTAAATGTGAGTTTGAAAATGTGCATCAGCATAATAGTTCAGCCTAAACTCACAGGTTATGTTAGTCTATTGCTCTCTTTACTGTGTTGCATAACATCCACAGGATTCATTATTCAAACAGGTGCTAATATGCTCCTGTTGTCCATCTATTACTTTTATTATGAATGTGGTTCTCCATTCGACATTCCTGCAGGGGAGAGGACTGTGTTAGATCTTTATTTAGGCCTCATCATTATCTAGTCTCCTCTAAGACCTATTAGCATTCCAGCCATGAATGAGGGGGAGGGGGAGGGGGAGGGGGAGGGGGGTCCCAGCCTGGTAACAGTCATAACGACCATCCTGGTAAACAGAAGTCACATGGAGTGGAAATGTAAGATTTGCTGACGACTCTGCAGCGGTGTGTGGAGACTTTATTTGTTATCAGCTGTTGTAGTGGGAACGATGTTGGCTTTCATCATCAGTCTTCAGGCTATTGAAGATATTTGAAGTTCTTGAGTTTATACATGTTTCTCTCACGCTGTTTTTCTGTCTAAACTGTCTAAGCAGGATTTGAAATGGCTAGCAAAAGAGCCAACCAGTTGAATCCCACACTAAATCATGTTACTGATTTAAACTTATAGCAACACAATGTAACTTGATCACCTTAGAATAGTAGTGTTAAAAGTCCATTAACTAGGGGGGTAGCATCCCTGCCATCCACAATGCTACCTGATCGGCTGTTTACTGAACTATGTAACTTTGGCAGCCCATGGATATCATGACAACAGTTGAATACACACACATATACTCTTACTACACATATACTCTTAATCCGGTAGCATAACTGTATCTTGTCAGTCAACATTGTTCTCAGCTTCTCACAGCGTCGTTGTCAGCTTGTCAACAGATGCAGGCTGTGTAAGAGGGGTAGGCATAACAGCGCTCTGTGTGTCTTACGGCAGTGCAGTTGCACTCAGGGACCTTTTTCCAAATTCCTACATATTGTTGCTTTAACCCTTAGTGACAGGTGTAGTTGATTTTGGAGTATATCACAGTCCTGACAAAAATCATGTTTGTATGAGCATGACATATATGCAAAATTGTGATAGAAGATCTCAGAGTTAACTGAAATGATCAATGATGATTACCAGTGTTGTTGCAGGGTGGGCGCAAGAATGAGAAATGAACCGTTACTCAAAAAAAAAGGGTCTGTTTGTAACACTGAACTGGACCCTCTTGACATGGAAAGTCAGGTGGTTATTGATGTTTGACCCTGAAAAAACACGCGCGCGCGCACACACACACACACACACACACACACACTGCATGATGTTCAAACATATCACTCACATTGTCAGAAAAGTAGAGAACATCAGTCAGAGCTGCACACGTCAAACCACTGGAGAGCTCGATGACTCCATTACTGTGATGGAGTGCTAGCGATGGTCCAACTAGTTAATTGTCGAGCTTTTAGTAACCTGTCTCATCCTCTTTTTGATTTATGGCGGATTGCATCTGTTGCTGTTTTCCTGCACACAGTAAAAACCCAGCTGAAACTTGAGTGGATGATACTACTTGCACTACAAACTGAAACCAGAAAACATCCAGTGATTTTTCATTGGCGCCATATTGAACTCAAGTCATAAAAGCAGCATCAACTTCATATCCCTGGCAAATACAGGTTTTAGGTTCAGGTCAACACAACGTTTGCTATGTGATTCACAATACATTCCTGTCTTGCAAAAGTTGTCAACTGTCCCCCCCACTGAAGTTTGGGGGGATAAATAGCTTGTTAATATACTTCATACCTCAAATATTGTTCAAATTCAAACACATCATGTCAGTGTTTCCCGCAGTAGCTGGCTTAGGTGCAACAGGCTGTAATATGAAATGCTTGACACAGTATCTGAGACCCCCCATCTGGGACATCAACTTTACCAGAAAAGTGAAATAAATTTCTTCTGTGAATAACAAGTTTGCTGTGATTTACAGTCACATTCTTTGTCTCATATAAGCAGACAGACACAGTTTGAAACCAGCCGGTAGACATAGTGGAGGTCTTAGCATTGAAAAAACTGATTATTTTCTCAGGAAGTGGTTGAGACCAAAACTGGGCTAGAAGTTTCCACAAACCTGGCTCCAACTTCATGTGTAAAGCTTATGTCGCTCTGTCACCTCTGGAACTGTACAAATGTACATCAGTTTGAGATGATTGTTATTGCCAACATGATGATTATTTAGGCAGGTTATATAATATATTTTGTTTTTTCTTCTCTCCCAACGAGGCTGGATAATGGGATAATTTTGCTCCATTATCTTTGGATGACATGCAGGAAGCTGATCAATTAGGGAGGACGGAGTTTACCTCATTTAATGAAGAAGAAAAAGAGCAGCAGATATTATTCAGCAGCATGCTAATTGTTGATAATCCTCATAATTTCCTTGAAAAATGAGAGAGACTTTATTCAAAGATACTAATGGGCATCAGTGTTTTACTTTGCACTGATGTTAATTATTTCTGGATAACATAAAACACTGGGGAGCTGGTATGTACTCTGATTAGCCATAACCGCCTCGCTCCCCTGAGACGACGCCAACCCTGCTAAATGAGATTTTCTCTGCATCACATTTGCATTGCTTTAAAAATTGCCGGTGTTATAGATCTAACGTATCATTGGGAACCTTCTCCTCAGTGACTGAGCTCATGTGGGCTGACAGAATGAGGTAACAGATATTATGGATGGAGGAGTGGGCTGACAATGGCATGGTGCATGATGAAGTGGTGATTGGTTTCCTGGAGGTGATGGAGGGGCACGTTGGACGTTGGATGAATTCAGCACCTCAGGGTTTAGGCAGGCCTGGAGGCAGTGTATTATGTTCAGTGTGTACAACAAAGAAAACAGAAATGTTGTTTGACATACAGAGGAAACGTTAATTCATAAATTACAGCACATTTGAAGTTTGGGATAAAGGAACTGTATACAAGTCTGATTATTAATCAGTTTAAAGTCTACAAAAATACAGAGTATCATCACTCAGCCTTCAGATGAACAGTAGTGAGTGTTCATTATGTAGTACATTTGGGTTTAACTCTGGGTTTAATGAGGCCTGCTGGTGCATGAACATGTCAACTGATCCAAAAACAGCAGAACTCAGCTGGACTACATATTAAGCTCTGCTACCAAACAGATGCCTCCTGCCAGCTGCAGCTAACCTCCGGGCCACACACACTGGAGAACAGTCAGATTATTTTTAGGAAGAGCACTCACGCTCTTTGGGATCCCACAGGGAGCCTCTGTAGGGACCCCAGGAGTCCAGTGCGACCAAACGGCCTCAGGGTGCTGCGTGATGCAGGATAGGCAGTCACGGAGGAAATTACTTATCGACTCAGCGGCTCTTTTTAAACCGCATTGTAAAGCTGGTGCTGCTGAAAGGGTTATTGAATCAGAGCTGGGTCATCTGGAAGAGGAGAGGGGGTAGCTAACCTCAAATTCACCTCCGTCCCTCTGCTTAAAGACTTTAAAGGAGAAACGCTTAAAAACGCTTGAATAAATCCTTTGCAAAACATAAGCAGAACCAGAGGACCCAAAGACAGAGACTAGCTAGCATTCACCCGCTACTGACTCTGATTTTTTTTTTCTCTGAATTGTTGTGCTCAGAACTAAAGAAAGGTAAAGATGTTGTTTCCAGCCATTCAGCTTACAAAATCTTAACTTCTTTTTAAAAGGTTGTGTTGCATGTTAAGCTGGATCTGTATTAAAAAATCTAGAGTATGCATTTCTTTTTCTGCAGTGACTTCTCGAAGATTAAACGAAAGCTCACCATCTTGGGCTGTCAGTGTCTCACTTCACCGGGTGCTCTGCACGTAAACAAACAGAGGCACATCCGATCTGCTAACGTTCTTTAATGGCCTGCATATTTGGCCACAGCATTGAAGAGTCGGTGGTGCAGATATCAGGTGTACACTCATTTAGATTCAACTTGCGTCAATGAGCATCTGCCTCCAGCACCATGACCGGGGTTTGTGACAGCAGCAGTGTCTTCTGTGTGTTACATTTTACATGCAGGGACACACTGACTGCATGCACAACAGTCAGTTCTGTGACCGCTGAAGGTGATGTCAGACAGACTCATATTGTGAATTATTCATGAAAACCATAAAACTGGCAGAAATGTGGCAGCACGACGAGCTTCGTGTCCTGCAATGTGTCTGCTGCTCACGCACACATCGTATTGTTAAAACGATATATGGTTCAGCCTTTCCTCTTAGTGCCTATGTTTGAGTTGCAGTCCACTAGATTCTGATCTTCTACTCTCACTTGGTGTTTTGAGTCACCTCTCAGCTGATCAAACCGGTCACACCTCCTCCCTGCCAACTGAGCAGCACATGACACTCAACAGTCCCAACCAGATATTTATAGAGGACAAGAGGGATTTATAAATTAAACTAGAAACCCCCATATTGATGTGTTGTCTTTGTGATCACACATCGGGTCTAACGACATTGATATTTGAATCATATGGATGATAACAACTCCTTAGATTGTAAAATAAAAGGAGGTTTCTTGACCTGCACGCACACACACATACAACTATTTATATCTTCATCCCCAGGACTGGCTCTGCTCCACAGCAGCATAACATGGCACAACTTCTAACATGACTGTGATAGCTAGCTTTGATATTTCAGTCTGTGACTCCACATTTAAGAGTGAAGGGAGTGAAGGCAGGTCCGGTTAGTTATGGATGATGAAGAGGTAATCTCTGGGTTTGTTTCTTGTTGATTTTTAGGTTGTCGTACTTTTTAATGACCTCACATTTTTTTACTTCCCCCCCCCCCCAGAATGGTCTCAATGCTCTTCACCTGGCAGCAAAGGAGGGACACTTGGACCTGGTCCAGGAGCTCCTGGATAGAGGGGCAGCAGTGGATTCAGCAACAAAGGTAGGTTACCTCGACAGGAAGTAACTGGAAACCCTTTATGTTGAAGCGCCGCACAGCTCATAACATTTGGTATAATAAGTTAACCAGAGATCTTTTTTTCTTTTATTGTAAATATAGTTACTTTACAAACGTTACAAGATTAAAAAAAAAAAAAAAAACACTTGAGGCTCTTGGTGGAAAACGTATCACTGAGACTCCTCTCCTTTGCCATGTAGTCATTATTTATGTAAGTATTATTGAAAATGACTATTCTGATATAATTCCAATAATAGAATGAAGCGGAATTGTCCAAGGCATGTGCTAATGCTAACAACGCTAACAATCCCGCAATGCAGCCTGATTGCAAAAAGTTTTTCGCTCCACCTCTCAGCCAGGAACAAAAAGGGGGAGATTCACAGCTCTCTGGACTCTTTGTTTGCTTTTTGTCTTTAGAGTTAAGTTGGTCACTCAGGTGTGGGAGTTGACTTTTTATTGTGTGTTTGCAGCAAAATCATCCTGTATAAATGGATGCTAAATGAAGAAGAAGAAAAGAGCGACACTTCATTTCTCAATTTTGACATAATTTGGTAATATGCCTTTATTAAAGAGTTAGGATGGTGAATAGACTCCGAAACCAGGGAGAGAGAGAATGGGGGCTGACATGCAGGAAAGGAGTCAGAGGTTTGATTTAAACCCCGACTACCTGTTTTCGAGGACTGTAGCCTCAGTACATGGGATGTGCTAACTTACCACTCGAATACCGTTGCCCCAAAATAAATAAAGTTTAAGCTTGACATCAGTCATTGAGGAAACAAGCTTCTACAGACGATGTTGAGGAGAGGGTGTCGCACTACAGAAAAGTGATATGTGGATAGTAGAGTGGTAAACATGGGGGGGGGGCTGATTCTTGAGCAATGCTGAGCAGTCCAGACTAATTTCTGATCAAGTTTCTTTGGGTGCCAATAGCCTTGTGGTTATGTTACGCCCCTTGTACTGAGGATTGAGTCCGACCTCAGGCCTTTGCTGCAAGTCATCTCCCCACTCTCTCCTCCCAACGTCTCCTGTCTCTCATCAGCTGTCCGATCTAATTAAGGGAAAAAAAGTTTCTGATGTGGGGGCAATTTCTGGTGTTGCTATAAACTTCACAACCATTACAACAGAAGAGCTTTGATATACCTGGTAATTTAAGAGTGCATTTTTGATTGGAGAATTAAACTGTTCAAACAATTTAGGAACGAGGAAAGATGTCATATGAGTAGTTCATCAGTTTACAAGTTACTATGGGTTTAAATTAATTACACACTAGACTCAATCCTTGAAGAACAAATCTAGATTATTTCATAAGAGCTCATTCACAAGTTGTTGTGGCCTGGTAACTGGGTACATACTATGAAAGATGATCAGAGGAATCAAACATAAGATTATCTGAAGCACAGATTTGAGATTCTACTTGCAACCACAATTTTAGATTGGTAATCATTCTCCTAGATATTTGTCAGAGCTAGTCATTATTGCAGATCATCTATCAACTTCACTGCAGGTATCATCACTGAGTGGGATCACTTGGGAACACTTCTGACATGAAGTGTGGCATCTTTTTTTGTTGTTTTGTAAAGAAATGCATTTTCTCAGTGTGCTTCTGTGTTTTCTCTTCCTCCAGAAAGGAAACACAGCTCTTCACATAGCCTCTCTAGCCGGTCAGGCTGAAGTGGTAAAGACCCTGGTGAAACGAGGAGCTGACATCAACGCACAGTCCCAGGTGAGTCACTTGCCCTCAGGTGCTGAAGCTGTTTGATGCTTTCAGTCTTTATATCAGTTAATTCTAAGGGTGTTTTCACACCTTTAGTTTGTTTGCTCTGGTCTGAATCATGGACCAATTTGTTCCATTGTTGCACAAGTTTGGTCTGTGTTTACATGGGGACATTTACTAGCGGACCAAAATGTGTGGTCCGTGAGGAAAATGCTCTCTGATTGGTCAAAATTTCTTGCAAGAAAAACCCTAACAACGAGTCGTTGAGTCCTGCCTGGCTCTGGCTGCTCCAAAGATGATTTCCAAATTCAATATTGACAGACAACGACACTGATTGATGTTGGCTCTGGATGTCGGTTTTCAAATTGTTTGCATCACTGTAGTCAACAATACAGTTTGAAAATGAGGCGCAACTGCAGCTCAGAAATGATATGTAGATCTACTGGAGTCCATGAAGCCGCTTATCAAGACAGTTCAGGAAAAGGCGCTGCGCACATTAATCGTCCTGAACCAGGACCTGCTCTTCCACCCGAACTGTTTCAGAGGATCCATCAGGTCTGCCTGTGGTCTTTAACACATGTTGATGAACAGAGAGGGCCCAGGGTGGTTTCTTCCAGCAGTTTGGTCGGATCGAAGTCGGTTCATGTTCTTAATACAAACAAACCTCACCACAGTCCGGGAAAATAAAGCGGCCAGAGACCTACTTCAGTCTCAGTACGGTGTTCTGTGTAGTAGATGTTTACCTTTTTTCTGCATTGTAGTTTATTGGTACCTTCTTGTGTTTTTCTGCAGAATGGGTTCACTCCTCTGTACATGGCGGCTCAGGAGAATCACATGGATGTGGTGCGATATCTGCTTGAGAATGGAGGAAACCAGAGCACGGCTACAGAGGTGAGATGACTTCACTGCTTCGTAAATACAGTATTCATTTATTTACATTTCACTGGTACATGTAAGGGATAATGTCATGAAAAAGTGGAGTCTGCAGACAACACGTCTATTTCCTGATAATGGACACCCTGTTGGGCAGTGGACAACTTGTACCATGATCCAGTATTTATGTTTTCATTAGCTATGCATTCAAAATATAAAGTTTTTCAGGATCCATATTTCAGTTTACTTGGTAACACCTGACAGTTTGACTAATATTTGAAACAATGATTACCATACCTTTTAGATTTAAAAAAAAAATGCAAAGTTTGTTTACTTCTCTTATCTCAGATACGACCTGGCAACCACCACATAGAAATATATTTACATTTTTTTAACGCAGCTACTTAGCAGCTGTCCATTGTCAGGAATAAATGGACTCCCCTCAGCCAATCAAAATCAAACTTTCACCCAGACCATAGTACAAATGAAGAACTCAGCACCATGATGATTATGGAAGTGTGTCTTTATAAATCAAACAAGATGACAAATATGTGTTAGTGATGCCATGAATAACCAGGGTACCACCAAAATGATGACAATGTGTCCTCAGGGAAACATGAATTTCTGCACCAAATTTCAGCCAATCCAGAAGTGTCAGGAAATGACATCATGTTTGATTAATGTCAACATGCTGGTGGCGATAGTAAAATTGGTGTGGTGCCTCCAAAGCCATTAGGACACATCATCTGGGAATCTACATGTCTGCAAAATCTGTTATAGCGATACATCCTGTATGATTGAGAAGTGTATTTGAAAGTGGTTTACTGTCCAGGGGAACCAAGACACAACATGATAAGTGATCCTCGCTCTTTCCACTCCCAAGACAGACAGCAGCACAGGCCGACTTCAGATTTAACACAACAGTTTATTTGTGTGAGCAGAGCAGAGCCCAAAACAACTCACTACTAAAGCCAGAACCTTTCTGTACATAGAAAATAAAGTAAACCAATAAGAATGTCCTTCCCTAGTCTCCTAAACAATACAACAGGTGAAAAAAACAAAAAGGGCTGAGCAGTGTGCTATATTTACAGTGCTTCAATTTACAAACTCTTTTTAAAAATCAGTCGATCTTTCTATTAGCACATCAACAAACTTCTTAGTGTGCAGTAATCAGCAACAAGAACTGTCCCGGCACAATACCAAAAGTTGTTAGAGATTCAAGTGTCACGCTGGCTGTGTCGGGATGTGGCCGACGAAGGGGGGAGGAGGCTGCAGCAGCTGAGATTTTAAAAGCTGTGTTGTGGTGGTTCGACCAATCCAGTCGCAGCAATCGTATTTGCTCTCTCCAGTTAGCTGAAGCATCTGCATCACCACCTGATCCACCGAGACATAAGAATACCGTTAAGACAGAGTAACTGGGTACTTAATTTGTCCAGAGTAGAAACTTTCAGGGACATTTCACTAGAGAGCTCCACAGTGTTGCCCTGGAGAATCCCATTAAGACTTTTCAATCCTCTTCACTTTCTTTTCCTCTTCCTCTTTGCTCACAGGATGGCTTCACCCCTCTGGCCATCGCCCTCCAGCAGGGCCACAACCAGGTGGTGTCTGTGCTACTGGAGAACGACACTAAAGGAAAGGTCCGGCTTCCTGCTCTGCACATCGCCGCACGCAAGGACGACACCAAGTCAGCCGCCCTGCTGCTTCAGAACGACCACAACGCTGATGTCCAGTCGAAGGTACGGGGATAACGCAGCTTGAGACGGGTGGTTTAAGCATGTGTGGTGTGAGCTAATGTGGTGCTACATGATTGTGCAAATGTGTCTGTACTGTGGTTATTATGGTCTTTGATGAAGTCAATGGATTGTGTGAGCTTCTGGTGATATTTGAGGTGAAGTTAAAGTTAAAGCAAACTTATTCTGGGATTCAGCCATTGAGTTATAGTCATTGGATGGGTTTACCTTGTTTACATCAGCGGTTAAATCTACATCTGGAAATCAACAATTTGATCTCGTTACATCTAGTCTTCATGATGACAGGTCTCATTTTTCTTCCTCACGATGCAAAGCAGACAGTAGGCAGAAAATCAGGCATCCTACAATAACATGTTACAGTCCCATGGTGTGGACTTGTTAGGAGTGGGTTGAGCTGCATTTGTTGTAATGACATTACTGCATGTGCTAATGACGTTAGCACATGCAGTAATGACGTTTTAACCCACAGTGATGATCCCTCGGCTCGTTGTTTTCCTCCCCAATTAGAGGTTTTAAATTTCTATGCACAAATGTAAAGTGTGGGGAAATTATTCAACCCATGGTTTTTGTAATTCAAGCCAGGGTGATGAGATCTCTTCATGCTGGGATTATATATCTTTCCATGGTTGTGATATTTCTACCCATGTCACCCGCTAATTGGCATTGTACAATTTTCATTTGTTCAGGTAAGCAGCTAAAGGTGTGCAAGACCAATTTAATTAGAGAGAACATAAATGTATAGTTTTGTATAGCGCCGAACAGCACCGCACCAAACCAAACTGAACCATCATCAAAGCTTCAATATGTTAATTTGTTGAGCTCAAGTAGAATCAGCCTTCATGTTAGCACCATGCTAATGACTAAAGCAATTAATATCCAAAAGAAATTCAGCAAAAACAGCAAGTTGCAGCATGCCATTGTTTGTCTTTTTAGGCGGGATTCAGTTAGCTTTAGCGTTGCTCACAGCTGCTAACTAGCAAGCTGACTAACAAGTGAAGAATGCTAGAAGAGCTTTGGGGTAATAATGCATAAAAACCATGTTGTATTCACTCAAAGCAAGGGCCTACTTAACATGGCACTTTTTTACAACCCCTGAACCTGAGTTTATCTCAACACTCAAACTGCTGTAAGCTGACAACACATGGATCAACTTACATACATTACTCTCGTCAATCACAAACCTGCCAGACTTTGTCAGATACATACAAAACTTACTGAGGCAACCTCTTCTTCTCCAGATGCAAATAACAACAGATGTAAACCGGGTCAATCCCCAGGATATTGATGTATGATTCAGTGTTTAACAAGAGAACGCTAATTGTTGTGATGTACTTCTTCTCTGAACTTGTAAAGCTTTGTAAAGTGTGTGTCGTGTCTCCATCTGTGTGTCTTTTCATCTCTGCCTCTCTCTCCCTCCCTCTGTCTCACTCAGTGTGTTTCTGCCTATCACGTCACTCCTGGTCCTGCCACTAACCAAGTCTCTCCCTCTTTTTCCCCCCTCTCTGTGTCTCTTTAAATGCTTCCTCTCACACACTTCCCTCCATCATCCCCTCCTCCTCCTCCTCCTCCTCCTCCTCCTCCTCCTCCTCCTCCTTCTTCCTCCTCGCTGCACCGGTGTCTAAGTGTAGCACTGTCCACTGCATGGAGTGTGCCACTGTCTGCAGGTTGTATGGTGCTGATATTTACAGCTGCATGCAACCAATGGGAGGGTGGATGTTGTATTTAAGATTGCTTTTTGACCATCTGAAAGGGATGGGAGGGGTTGAAGTGTTGATATGCTGTTGATGAGAATTTAGTTTTACATCTCTTGATGTAATAAAACAAATTTCAGGACCATTTTTCAGTTGCATAAAGGTTGTTGAAACTGGTTATTCCTGAAATTTAAACCTGGGTCTCTTTTGTGTGCACATTTTGTTGTCTAAATGACTAATAGATACAACATGCTTTGCTTTAGTAGGCGCACAACAGCTGAAATGCAAGTTTAATTATAAAGCACCATTCATACATGGAGCTTTTCAAATCGCTGAACAGAGTTACAAAGAGAAAATGAATGCATCAAAGAATTGCAAAAGTTAGACTCCACAATACATCACATAGACCGATATGGATTCTTCAGACCAATACCGATATCAATATTTGGGAGAAAAAAATCGGCCGATATCTTTCTCAGATCTATGCTCAATCTGTAACGATAGATATAGATATTTATTGTGTTGATACCTCAGATGCAGTTATCAAACACTTGTGGAAAAGATTTATAATGAAGAAAAGATGGTCGCTCAACTGGAAAGTAACTGAGCATCACAGCTTGACACTCTAATCCATATAGCGCCCTCTGCTGGTGAAAGAGAACTGCTAGCCAATACTGATAGTCACTTGATATGCTGATATCAGACGATATTATCGGATGGCCTATGAATCGGTCGGGCTCTACATTACATATAATATAAAAGTAAATATGAGATCAATAAACATGTAGATAAAATGAGATTATATTAGAGGAATAAGGTCAAAGAAGATAAGAAGTTATTTTAACTTGTACATGACAGTAGCTGCTTGTCTTCATGACTTGGATTGGTTAGTTTGTTTGTGTTATTGTGTGACTTTGATGTTTTGGGTTATATCCAACCCAAAACAAAAATAAATTGTACTCTACAATAACATGAAAAACTTGGCAACTGAGGCAGCTATAGACAAGCACTCCAGTGTTCTGTGGCGTTCAATTCTGCTTTTGTCAACGGAGTCTGGCCACCAAAACTATCAGTTTGACCTTGCAGAACAGGGAGGGTGCTGCAGGTCTTTTTTTCTCTTTTCATTTGTGTGGTTAATTCTAACTATTGTATGAAGTCAGGAAACTACACAAAACAAACAGAAAGAAGTAGACCAGCAACTCCCACGTTCTGCAAGCAAAATGAGTATGGAGTCTGGTGGATTGACAGAAAGTGGTCTTATAGCTGTTTCTGGTTAAAGAAATCCTCTGACACTTTAACCATCAGCTCCGTCTCAGTAGACGTCCTTGTATTCATGTTTTATATATTGGCTATCTACTGAAGCAACCGCAGAACCTTTTGTGTCTTTTAGCCATTTGGACAAAAAATATGTAAAGATACGGCCCAGGTTTGTTACCACTGGAACTACCCTGTAAGTGATGTGGCTGGAGTGATCATTATTTACTGCACAGCTTCTCTCCTTTCCTATACGTTAAAACAAACCTCTCTACCCACCACGTTGTATATATATAGACAAGGCACCATTTATATTGTTGCGTAATAAAACAGCAGAAGCAGTCAGAGTAGATGTATTCATGTAGGAGGCCAGCTGATGTGATGCAGCTCTGCTCGATATGAGTCATAAGAAGAAGTCCAGAGGAAGATCAGCCATAACCAGCAGCTTGTAGAGTCCTCAAAGCACATGTGAAGTGCACAGTTCTGAACATATAACTCAGGAAAGAAGTTCAGTAGAGCTCAACAGTGGCCGCCCACTTCTTCAAATCCTCCATTATCATTTTAGAAGATCCTCATATCAACCATTTTAATCATGAAACTGAGCCAACCAGCTACACGGTTACGCATAACTATAGTAGATTGGATTCAGCGCCAAAAGATGATTGAACAATGGAGAAAAAGGCAAAGGTACAAGACAAGTGAATGTAATTAATCTGAGAGCGAAGGAACTACACATCCCACAATCCACTGCAATTCCATCAAGACCCGTAATGATATGTAGTTTAGCGCACTTTTTAAAAAAGGTTAACAGACCTTCTTTCAAACAGCCTAAGTTTGAGGGGGTGGTAAACATTTCCATGGTAACAGTGGGCTCCACCAATCAGAGACGTCGCTGTGTCACTCTAGGATTGTGGGTAGTGTAGTCCGACGGAATACCCAAAATAGCCAATTAGTGTGTGCAGACCGGGAAGCGTAATCAATCGGATGTTGCGTACTTTTACAGCTAACAGACATAAACACAACTGAGCCCCGAGTCAAAATATTGAAGAAGAAGAAGAAGAGCAGTTTGTGGAATTACAGCAACAACACCAGAGCCTTTATAAAGTCTCATGAAGTAAAACACAGTAGGTCAGGACAGCCAGCTGACAATGACGATCATCCACCATATTTGTATTTCTCCTGAAGTCACGTTTGATCATACGAGCGAGAACTCGTGTCTGTGGAATGACCACTGTGAAATCCTCACTACAAACGGTCTCGCGGTCTGTCTGATTCTTAGTGTGTGCGTTCGGAGGATTATAATGTTGAAAATCGGTTGATTTCAACAAGTCTGCTCTCCCACATTTTTAAAATCAGTCGTCAGCAAAAAAACATTTCCTCCATTAAACTGATGTCAGATCGAAGAATTAAAAAAATGACTTGTTTCATCTCTAAAGACATCAGGCTTTCAGATTCAAGTGTCACTCCAGCCAGGTCACTTAAAATGTCTCCCCTCTGAGCGGCGGTGCCTCCTCTGAGCGGCGGTGCCCCCTCTGAGCGGTGGTGCCTCCTCTGAGCGGCTCCGCCCCCTCTGAGCGGCGGTGCCTCCTCTGAGCGGTGGTGCCTCCTCTGAGCGGCTCCGCCCCCTCTGAGCGGTGGTGCCTCCTCTGAGCGGCGGTGCCTCCTCTGAGCAGCGGTGCCTCAGCCGTCAGTGCAGTAATGTGTTTAACGGATGTTTCCCTCCCTCATTCCTCCTGCTTCAGATGATGGTCAATAGGACTACTGAGGTATAAACACGCTCCTTTTCATTCTTCACAGATTAAAGTCCCGTTTGTTTCTACTTTTGTTTCTGTCACTTCCACAGCACTGCATGGAGTAAAAAATCACCATGTTGGTTTATTTCACTGTTTCATTTTTTTGGTTTTGGTTTAGTAAGGTGTCGACATGCACGGCTGACGTGAATGGCCGAGCTCATGCTGCGTGTCTGCTTATCTGTTATTCTTTGATTCATGCTGTTTGTTTTCATTTAATCTTTACAGTTTTTATTTATTCTGTTACCAGTTTGTTTATGTGACCTTTAATGGAAACATTTAGAAATATCTTAAAACAACATCCTTATTAAGCTGTGTGGTTCACTCCTTTATTTCTGATTGTGTTTTTAATTCTGAGAAGTTTTCAATGGATGAAATCACAATAACAATGAATGTAGAAAGTCTGTTTGTTCGTCTTGTTATGTTGTCTGACGTGCTGCATGTTGTTGTTGTTTTTAAAATGCACTATGAAAATAAGATTGGAAAATGACTAATTATAACAGAATCCTGCAAACAATACCACCTATCTATCTATGATCTATGGAAACCCAGTGCTGCCCAAATTAAAATCAGTAAATAAAATATGATTTCATCAGTTTGAAATCATATTTCCTTCTGTGTGTCGAAGATAAAATCTGAAACTGTCTGAGGAAAAGAGACAAACAAAACAAGTTTCATCCTTAAGTGCCGTCTTTAAAAACACACTGATTATTCATTAAACAGTAAGTGTGTGAATCACCAGAGGCCCAAGATACAATATTATCACGATACTTGACTCGTGCTACAATAATATTGTGATTTGAAACATTTTGCGATATGCTGAGAATTGCAATACAATATATGACAATTAAGCTTTTTGAACTGCATATTATGTCCACAAAATTTAAATAAATCAAGGACGCTTTTGTCAAATAATTCTCAGTTTATTTATCTCACTTTAATATTTTTATTTCTACACAACGGGAGTCGAGCCCACAGACCGACCAACACTGTGATTAAAGTAGAACCTGTAAAAGGCTGCATGCACCTCACAAACTGAACTGTAAACTATTTCAGTTTAAACAAACTTAACTGGACACAAACATGTTCAACCCCTTCAGCAATTAAAATGTAAAAAAGCATATTTGCCACTAATATATTCAAAGTATCGTTACTTGGCGACCATGAGATGATGTGATAACGGCATACTGAATCGATTTTTTTCCCCCACCTCCAATAATCCGTCACTCATTACTCTGATTTCTTAAATTATATTTCTGCACGAACAATGCATTCATAGACAACGTCTAGAATTAACTCTGACTCCTGTAGGTTTCAACATAAAAAATTAAAACAAATAAAATCAACTTAAATACATCTCCTACAAAGTTCTTTCACAATGTTTTTTTTGATTTGGCAGTCCTGGTTTTCCATCCTTAACAGAGCTAACAAAGTGTTTGAAACGCATGACTCATCATATAAATCTGCACATGATTCCACTCTTGAACTATCTCTGACAGCGCTAATCAGTAATGGCATGAGAAGCTTGTAAGATTTAAGGAAACGTTAAAAAAAAAAACGACTTGGCCTTAATTAGCATGTTTGCATCTCTGGGCTCCGTTACTTTGCAACCATTCTGAGCTTTTGACTGTGTAAAGTTTTTGAAACCATCACGTTGGTCACTGTATTCTTCACACTTTTATAAACAAACTTTCTCACGTTAAATCGGACCACACTTACAGAACGGCAAGGTAAGGCAAGAATTTCACAACTCCTCACACCTGCTCTGCCAATCTCTCTAACTTCTCTCATGTACTTCTCTCATTTCTAACTCTTGGTTCTTCTCTGATGTACAGTTAGCATAGTGCACTTTGGTGTTAAAGTACCCTCCTCCTGACACTTTGAGTTGTTCTCTATTATTTGTATTTTTTGGGGGTTTTGGGTACCTAATGTTGTTCGTCCATCTACATGTTAATCTTGATGACGATCTGTGTGTGCTGTACATCTATTTTTGATTTCCTTCTTTTCATTTTTTTTAAATTTCCTTTGAAGCCGGAGAAAGGCCTTCGTTTTACTTTCTGTGGTTGAAAACATGCATGGAGGTGATGTGAGTGTCTGAGTGTGTATCTTTTGGGGGTTGTGTGTCTGTGGGTGCAACTTAACCCTGACATTTAAAGAATTATGATTTCCATTTTTCTTTCCTTTCTAACTTGTTTGTTATTTTTATTTTGTTCACCTGTGATGCTTAATGCGACTGCTGCATGCTGGGAAGACAAAAGATCAGGAGAGTCAATAGAAGAGGTCCAGTGACAGGATGTGAAGGCTTGTTGTCTGACCTCTCTCCTCTTCTCTGTGTGTCCGTCTGTCTCCTGCCTCTCTGTCTTTCAGAGTGGATTCACCCCGCTGCATATCGCTGCCCACTACGGCAACGTCAATGTGGCCACGCTCCTGCTGAACCGAGGGGCGGCGGTCGACTTCACGGCAAGGGTACGTAACAAAACGACTGAATAATCACTGAGGGCGCACTCACACTATAGGCAAAGTTGTCCTGTACTGATCATAAGCACGATTGATAATAATCTATACATTTGGAAATCTTTACAATATTCTGTGTTAAAATGGCTCTTAAAATACTGACACTTCAGTAAAACAGATGCTATGGCGTCCTGTGAATTAGATGCCAGATTGTACCTTAATAGAGATGCTTAAGGATCTTAAAAAGACTTAAAGAGTTGTAGGCCCCAAATGGGGTGAATTTTTGAGTTTCCTCCATGTAGTGCCTACCTGAAGTGTTTGTGTACTAGAGACAGGGTGCTAAAACACAGTAGCTGAAATGCTAACAAGCTGCTCATCCCCAACACTTCCTTGGGACTCAATGAGGAGTACATTAATCCTTAATATAAACTAGTCGCCAACTTCCATGCAGAGACATTGATGATGTGAGTTACTTAAAAAAAACACTTCTATCGGATGTTATCTCGGTTATTTACCAGTTATTGACATTTTAAATTGTTGCATTGGAAACACCGACCATGCAGACAGAAAAACAGAGAAATGCTCCAAAGCAAAAAGCTTATTTACATGCCAACAAAATGCAGTTGAATGGATAATATCATCAGTGATATCTGAATCTTGTGAAGTAAATATAAAAGACAAACCCAGGGGGAGTCGTTTTGTTTGAAATTTCTCTTCTGGCCTTTCAGACGCATGTTGGGTCCCTTTAATCGATATCAGCCAGAATACAAATTCAGATCGCCTATTTTTAGCTGTGTGAGGAGCGAGTTTAAAAATAGCTTTTTCATCATGTTGTACTCTGCACCAAAGAATTAAAACATGGTAAAAACACACCTCACTCACACACACATGCAGAGTGTATGTAGAACAGAAACATCTCTCCATGGATTACATGTGTGGCAGAAAGAGTCTGCAGAGATCTGAAATCTTATGTGATCAAGAGGTTTTTGAAAATGCTCCTGTAGTCAGAGACGACTGCAGGTCTTACTTGTTCAAGTCAATGTTTTTGATAAATGTAAGAATCTTTAACAGGCATAGGACACAAAGGTGATGATTAGATTCTTCACCAACAAACATATTTGAAATGGGATTGTTTTTGTGTTTTAAAACATCATCACTGTATATTAAATCAGTATACTTTTAGTGAACACTTGCAATTAAAATATAAATATGTATTGAAGTCATTAGAAGAGATATGTGACTCCTCTCCTGCAGAATGGGATCACTCCTCTTCACGTGGCGTCCAAACGAGGAAACACAAACATGGTGGGTCTCCTACTGGACCGAGGATCCCAGATTGACGCTAAAACACGGGTGAGTGTCATAACAAAAAAAATCATCCCAAACATGAGCAGCTCATTATCGTCATCTCCATGAGTGATGACAGATGTGAACGTGAGCTTAACGCTGTTGTTTTCAGCTCAGCTCAGCTCAGCGGGTCAGAGGATTAAAATGGGTATCACTGCACTTTCTGGCCTCAGCTGGCTGTTATTATCGTGTGTTTTAGCGAGCAGGACTGTCAGGTTATTAGCTGATTTCATAACACTTCTGCATGTAGACAATGACAGCTGACGTTTCCTCTGCAGGATGGTCTGACTCCTCTTCACTGTGCGGCTCGGAGCGGGCATGATGGGTCTGTGGAGCTGCTGCTGGAGAAAGGAGCGCCGATGCTGGCCAGGACCAAGGTGTGTTACCCGTCTGTTCACCCTCTGGATTTAAAGATACAGGAGCCTGTCTATATGTCGCTGCAATGATTCAGAGCAACAACCCTGAAGTTAGCTCCTGAGTTGAGGGAAACTTTACCCGCACTGAATGTCAGAAATCCATTTTCTTTGCTCCTCAAACTTGAGTCTCTATTGGCTGCTGAGCAAGGAAGCTAAACCATCCAAACACACACAAGCAGAGAGAGCAGAAAATACAGCAAGCTGCAAGCTCTGTTGCTTTAAGTTTGGCATTGTAGGAAAAAAAAAACCACTTGGTTATAATTTTAGCATTCTCAGATGATATGATGGTCAGCAGTTTAACAGTCATTTGATCATAGACCTCCATCATCAGTAAATAACCTCTTCATCACATTTCAGAACGGGCTGTCTCCTCTTCACATGGCGGCTCAAGGCGACCACGTGGAATGTGTCAAACACCTGCTGCAGCATAAGGCTCCTGTTGATGATGTCACACTGGATTACCTGACAGCGCTGCACGTGGCGGCTCACTGCGGTCACTACAAAGTCACCAAACTGCTGCTGGACAAGAGGGCCAACCCCAACGCCAGGGCGCTGGTACGATGAAAAGATGTGTCTTACAATCAGTCTGTGGAAACTCAGGAGGATGAGATATAGTCAATGGAAGATTCAGAGCGTTTTCACATTAGGCACCATTGTTTCGTACCGCGCCCGAGCACAATCACTCCTCACTCCCGTGCTGGTCAGCGTTCACCTTAGTAACATCGTTCTGTGCCTGAGTACACTTGAGTATGTACACAGACCGATACAGCAGGCGACACTATGCACATAGTTGGTTTACAAATCCCCCAAAAAGCAGAAATATAAAGAAGCAACCATGGCAACCACTCGCGTCCTGAGTCCATCAGAGACCGCCTCTTCAAGCAGACTCAGGCAAAGTACCTGAGTACAGTACGTTTGGGTTCACACTGATTAAATGAACAGGACTTTGGGGTCAAGGGTACTTGGATCTGGGCCCAGATCCCTAATGTGAAACCCCCCTTAGTGGGCTTTATAACCGCTGTGAATTATTATTTATTATGTTTTTGGGTTAACAAGGTTCCTTTGTTTTTTCTTAATAAGGGTCTAACTGAGAAATATTTAATCGTTTCTGACATTTTTCTCGGAAGAGCTCCTAAAGAGAAAGACCTTTTGTTAAGGTAGATTTGATCTCACCAGAAAATGCCGTCACAACACTTTCTTCAGAGCCATCAAAGTGCATTGACAAAAACAGTGATTTGACCCACAGAACAGGGAAGTTGCTGCTCTGAATGGATTGGTTCACTTTTTTTACATTGTTGTGCCATCAGCTGTAACAGTTCTAAAACCCAAAGTCAAACAAAAACACAAAAACAGAACCAGGAACTCCTGGGTTCCACTTTCTATCAATGGAGTCTGGAGACACTGAAGAGAGATCTAACAGCGGATTCTGGTTAAAAATATGCATCTTAGTTTTTTTCTGGAGGGATTCTTCTGTTATGTTTTTAGGCACTTAGATTGAAAAGTGAGCCTGTCAGTGACAAAAACAAGAACTTTTAGTGGACGTGCTAAGATCTGGCAAATTTGCATTAAAAGTGTCAGAAGTTATAAACCTTTCATGACTGCAGGCTCATGAAATCTACAGTCAATTAGACCCTGAAAATACCTCAATACCTCTTTCAATCCTGTTTTTTTTTTTTTTATGTTTGTTCATTATTCTGTCTGTCCTTCACAGAACGGCTTCACTCCTCTGCACATAGCCTGTAAGAAGAACCGAGTGAAAGTGATGGAGCTGCTGGTCAAATATGGAGCCTCTATTCAGGCGATAACTGAGGTACGGAGCAGCGCATCATCGTTTCTCTGAAACAATATTCAGGGTCTTTTCTTTGTTTGTTTTTGTATAGTGTTTGTAAAGTGTGTCGCCACACTCTGACTCTTAAAATAAAAGCGTGTGGTGGTCAGAATTTACTCGGACATCATGTACGACTTTTGCATATTCACTGAATGAGAACCTGTGATTATGTAACACATTTATATCCAACTCCTCTTTGACCTCCTGTTCTGTGTCCAGTCTGGTTTGACTCCCATCCACGTAGCCGCCTTCATGGGTCACCTGAACATCGTCCTGCTGCTGCTGCAGAACGGAGCCTCGCCGGACGTCAGCAATATTGTGAGTGATGGGTAAACAGGCCAATCAGGAAGAGAGAGAGAGAGAGTGTAGCTGACTTAAAAAGTTTGAGATATTACAGTCAGCTACTTAAGATATATGCAAACTTCTGTGAAATGTGTGTGTCCACTGACCATGTGTTGTGTGTACAGCGTGGAGAAACGGCGTTACACATGGCGGCCCGGGCAGGTCAGGTGGAGGTGGTGAGATGTCTGCTGAGGAACGGAGCCATGGTGGATGCTAGAGCACGGGTAAGACCACAGTAACCTATATTAGCATACCAGGTAGAACAGTTTGATTTACGTCCATGCAGAATGGTGATTTTTGTAATAAAAACTGTTAAATCTTCTCCCTCACTGTCTCGCTCAGGAGGACCAGACTCCGCTCCACATCGCCTCCCGTCTGGGTAAAACTGAGATTGTTCAGCTGCTCCTGCAGCACATGGCTCACCCTGATGCAGCCACAACAAACGGCTACACCCCCCTGCACATCTCCGCCCGGGAGGGGCAGGTAGAGACAGCATCTGTCCTGCTGGAGGCCGGAGCTTCACACTCACTGGCCACAAAGGTGGGTGGAGGAGACACATTTTGTCTTTTGATTTAACCACTTGCACACCAGGGGCGCCTGATGGTTTCCTGAGCTACATGTACAGAAAGATGTAGTTCTTGAAGCAGGCAGCCCCAGCTCCATTTCTTGAAAACAGAGCTGGCCAATCAGAGGAAAGTGGGCATGCGGGGAGGGGGGGCCTTAAAGAGACAGCAGCTGAAATGAACCGTTTCAGGAAGAGGCTGATTTGACTGACGCCAGTATCAGATATATAAGAAGGTTTTTGAGCTACACATCTACACTACTCGATAGGTGTCCCAGTGAGTTTAATAGATCTCCTTTAAGATCCGAAAAGTACCAGCAGTGTGTCCTGTGATGGAAAAAAAGCATACAGTGGAAATATTGTCAGGTCTGTTATTCGAGCAGAATGGCTCGTTTTGTTGTCTTACAGCCGACTTCTTGTCCAAAATGACTCAAATTCATCATCATTATTGACTCTTCATTAACCTGGACCCATGTTCATATACCAAGATGTTTTTATTGTGGAGCTGCCAACCGCTTCTGGAATTAAAACAAGGAGTATTTAGGGGGTTGTTGCATGATGTACACTTTAAAAAAATAGGCTGTTAGATCAACTGTGACTATCCTCCTATAGCGTCACATAAAGAGGTTAAAGTCAGACTGTTTGAGCAGGTCTCTGTCTGTTTGACCCACTTCTGATGAATGATTGATGAGTCTGTATGGCTGACCTCTGCCGAATGTAACATGAAGGCTGAACGCGGTCAAGTGATTTATCCTCCTGGTCATATCATGGAGATGTTTACAGAGAGGAAGCAGCACCGTCATACCTTCACTTTACATCCAGAGCACCTTTTAATTTATTCATACTGCATTAAAGGAGACACAAAGCCATTTCTGAGGCCGTGTTCTCGTCATGGCTCGCTGGTTCTCCTCTTAATGTCTCATTTCTTGTTTCTCTCTGGGGGATGAAGGGTGTGGCCGTCCTTGGGGAAACAAATCAGGAAAATGTGTTTTCATGCACGCTCTCCATCAATCCGAGCACTTTCACGATTTTCCTTATCCTTCAGTTGCTTTATTTTTTCCCACATCTCTGCCTAAATAAAGCCTCCTCTTTCTCCTCTTCATCCCATCACCTCTAACACCAGATTTAATCCCGCTTTGACAAACAAAGGATTGCTCTCTCTCTCTCTGAGCAGGGTTGGGTCATAAACACACGATGGTCATGTGGTTTCTGACAGCTCCAGTACGCATGACAAAATGGTAGAAGTGCCCCCTCTGCTGGTATAACTGTGTCACTTTAAGGACCTTATCATAGATGTGTGGTTTAAGGTTGCATATTATTGCATCAGCATGACAACAAGGTGGAGGCGACAGAAACAATGGATGGCATATTTGCATTTTGTAAACATTGATAATATAATATTTAGTTATGAGTCCTCGATCAGCCAATATGATTGTGTTTTTGCACGACTTTGTGGTTTTACAAGATGAGTTTTAAATCCATGCAACACAAAAAAGACATAGCCATCAAAAGAGGTAGAAAAGCCACCACCGTGTTCTGACTTGATTTATAACTGGGGTTTTTTATGCTGTATAGAATAATATGGTCAATCTCTGTAGGGAGAATGCAGAAACGTATTACTCATTTAAACATCATTGTTTGTAAAAAATATGACACATGGCTGAGATGAAACCTGTAGAAAGGTCGGCTGTGGCTCACTGGTAGTCAGTCGTTTCTTAACCAGAATGTCACGGGATTGATCCCCGCTCCTGCAGCCGCATGTCAGATGTATCCTCGGGTAAGACACTTGACCCCAAGTTGCTCCCGCTGCTTTGTCAGCAGGGTGTGAATGGGGTTAGCTAATTCTGATGGACTCTTTACTCAGCAGCCTCTACCATCAGTGTGTGAATGTGTATAGGTGTAACCTGTGGTGTAAAAGAGCTTTGAGACAAGAAAAGCGCTTTACAAGCTCAAGTCCATTTACCATTTACTGTAAAGCTATCCCATTGTTATTGTCTTAAAGGATTCTTCTTGATCTCCCTTCTCTGATTTTCTTCTCTCCACAGAAAGGTTTTACTCCTCTGCATGTGGCCGCTAAGTACGGGAGCCTGGATGTAGCCAAACTTCTGCTGCAGCGTCACGCTCCGCCTGATTCTGCGGGGAAGGTATTTATTGAAGAAGTCAAGCTTTGAAAGAGTCTAAAGTTCTCTATATCTTTAAACGCAGTGTATAAGATCCTGCAGAGTTTTTAAATCTAAGTGGTTTGTTCCTGTTTTCTGTGTGGAGGTTATGTTGACTACAGGAGCACTGGTAAGCTAGTCTGAATACAATAAACCATTACTCTGATTAAGCAACATTTAACAGAAGCCTCCCTGTCCATCTTCTCATCATCCCTCCAGGTTTCTCCTCTATTAAAACGATAACTGATCTCACCCTGCAGTATTCTCACGATAACTCTTCCTGTTCATGTGATGAGGTTTTAATAGCTTGTTGCTGCACTAACTGCTCTTTAATCTTCACTCGCTCACCATCCCTCCCTCACAGAACGGCCTCACCCCGCTCCATGTCGCAGCACATTATGATAACCAGAAGGTGGCGCTCCTGCTTCTGGACAAAGGAGCGTCCCCGCACACTATGGCCAAGGTGAGAGAGCCTGCACTGACTCAGCCCTCCCTTCATACTCTCTGCTGGAGAAAATGAGATGGCTGAGGTTGAAATTTAATTTAGTAGGGTGTAGGGTGATGCTTTGTATCTTGTGTGCACAGATTATTATCCATAGGTAATCAGTGTGAAAAAGTTTATTTTTCTATTTGGACCAATTTAGTATCTCTTACAATCAATTACTCACTCTTGGGCAAAGTCAGAAAACATGATAGTATCTTTAGGAAACAGTCTTTGGGAACAAGTGATTGCTGTTCAGCAAACAAAATAATATTTTTTACTTTTAGAAACAAGTTAGGGCCCATGTCCACCAGCATCTTTTTTTATTTGTTTTCAATGAGGTAAGAGCGTTCGCAGCAGCATGCTGCTGCCTGGAGAAAAAGTGCAGTGCCCAGCTTTTGTTTTTCTCAGTGCTCCGCCTTAAAGTGCAGCCGCTCTAAGCGCTCCGAATTGAAAATCTTTCAACTTTTCAGAAAAGTGCTGTTGATGTCACCGGCGCTCTTTTCCAAAATATATGATATTCCCCGTATTTTTCCCTCCTGTGTCAGTCATACGGTCATACAGCGTGTCAGTCATACAGCGACCGTTGTCAAAAGACTGTTGTCAAAGAGACAAGGCAGATATGCAGAGCTTTTATTCTCAGTGCAAAAATGCTTCAAGTTTCTACCAAGAGGGACCAACTTTGTATCGAGAGCTAAAAACTACAATCCTGTGGGAACCATTACTGAAGTAAAAATATTCATCGTGTTGTGCAGACAAGATGATTCTTTTGAGTGAGTATCTTTTGGAAAAGTTTATATCCGACACACACACAAGAGATGATAATCTTTTGGAATCAATTAAGTAACTCGTAGAAAAAAATACTTGTAATCTTGTGCACCCTAAGAGATCCTTTGGGAACAAGTTAGTATGAAGAGAGTAGACGTTTTTGTCCCACCCCAAAATATGAATGCAGTTGAACCACCAGCAAGCTACTACTGGATTCATGTTTGCTATAAACGTACCTCAGTTTAGATTTCTAAGGTTCAGTACATCCCTTACTCAGCTCGTCTCTTTGTTTAAAAATAACAAAAGAAAACGTTACTTAAATAGGGACAAATGTTACATTTTTCACGAGCAAGTGTTCTTAAATAAACATTCTTTCTCTCTCCTCACCTGTCGCATCAGAACGGCTACACCCCTCTCCACATCGCCGCCAAGAAGAACCAGATGGAAATCGCGACGGTGCTGCTGCAGTACGGAGCCGAGACCAACATCCTGACCAAGCAGGGCGTCACCCCGCTCCACCTGGCCTCTCAGGAGGGACACGCCGACATGGCCGCCCTGCTCATCAGCAAGGAGGCGCAGATCAACGTCGCCACCAAGGTACTATTACTGAGTAATAATATGTCAACAACACGAGATCATCACAAGAGGAATTAGAGGAAAATATGTTTTTTCCTGAAATGATATCGAGATTTTACTGGAAGAGCCGCTGTAATTATACCACTAATATGAAATAGCATGATTAGTTTAGAATTCCAGTTTGTATGACTGAGATGGTGTACTGGAAAAATCTAAGAGTCTCAGTGCTTAATAGTACACAAGCAACCATCCAAATCAAAATTAATTAATCAGTGGGGCGCGGATGGACTAGCGGTTAGGTCAGGCTATAGTCCTCAAAGCGGGCAGCACCTGCGGCTCCTTTCCCGCATGTCATTCCCCTCCCACTCTCTCTCTCTCTCTCACCCTGGTTTCCTACTTTATCCTCTGTCCTTTCAAAATAAAAGCATAAAAATAATAAGAAAACATATTTCATCACTAAATCAATAAAGTAATGATAGTTTAATGTAAGCTTCTGTTTTAAGGGAATATTTGTATCTAGCTTACAATGTCAGAAGAAGAGAGAGAGAGAGAAAGAGAGAGAGCTTCAGCCTGGAGTGACTCTATGTATGTAGTGACTGTTGTGTGTGTGTGTGTGTGTGTGTGTGTGTGTGTGTGTGTGTGTGTGTGTGTGTGTGTGTGTGTGTGTGTGTGTGTGTGTGTGTGTGTGTGTGTGTGTGTGTGTGTGTGTGTGTGTGTGTGTGTTCTTCCTGCAGAGCGGCCTCACTGCTCTCCATCTGGCAGCTCAGGAGGATAAAGTGTCCGTCGCAGAGATTCTTGCCAGGAACGGAGCCAACCTCGACCAGCAGACCAAAGTACCATCCTGCATTCTTTTCTTTCTTTCACCTTCTGGTTATAAGATAATCCGACTCTGCTGAATACAGTTTATTTACTGTGTTTAAGAGTTTATTCATAACGGGAGATTTTCTATAACGGATTCTCTTTTGTGTTTGCAGTTGGGATACACCCCGTTAATTGTAGCATGTCACTATGGAAACGCCAAGATGGTCAGCTTTCTGCTTCAGACCGGAGCCAGTGTTAATGCAAAGACGAAGGTACGGACGCTGATAATTATTATCACTGTGATCTTTATTCAACCAGTACTTCCTGTTACATCCACTGTTTGATATTTGTGTAATATTAACTACTTTTTATAAAACGCTGCTTTTTAAACGTGAAGCCTCATTTCAGTAATACTGAATCTTTCTCTTTAAACCAGATCTTTTCAATGGTCTATAAAAGGTCACATACTCTCCTCCTCTTAAACCAGTTTAAATAAGTCTCAGAGCTCCTCAAAACATGTGTGTGAAGTTTCTTGTTCTAAATCCACTCTGATCCTGTATTTGATCATGTCTATAAACCCCTCTATTTCAGCCCTGCTCAGAACAGGCTGTTTCTGTGTCTGTACCTTTAAATGTAAATGAGCTGTGTCTGACCACGCCCCCTCTCTAGAAGGGCTTGGGTGTACTCTGGCTTTCTCGCTCCATGTCCTATTGTTTACAGTGAGAAGGCAGACTCAGAGGGCAGAACAAACACCTAGCTGTGGGAGTGTCACCCACCTGGGGGAGGGGTTACTGCCCTTTGTGATGTCATGAAGGGAAAATCTCCAAACTTCCTGTTCGAGCACACATTTTCTGAAAAGTTGAGCAGGCAGAAGATGGAGAGGATGGACTTTTCTCATCATTGGGGGGTTTGTAGACGGACTAGAAACACATATTAGTGTTAGAGAAACATGGTGAAGTGGATTTTTACATAATATGTGACCTTTAAGATATTCTCATGTTCTGGAGACATGGTTTTCTCCATCTTACTGCTCAGAAGTACTCTGTGTTTAAATCAACAATTGCCTGTATCAATTGCAATATCTGTAACATCAAGAAACTTCCTCTATGTGGAAGAGAAAAGCATGTTCTAATGTTCTTGTCATAAACAATTTAATTAAACACATTTCACGTTGGCAGCAGCAGCAGCTGTATTTCAGCGTCTTTTAGAATCAATCTTTGGTAAGATTTTATTTTTGTCATCGTCTTAACTTTATTAATTTGAATCTTCCCACCACAGAACGGATACACACCCCTCCACCAGGCAGCGCAGCAAGGAAACACACACATCATCAACGTACTGCTGCAGAACGGCGCCAAGCCCAACGCTATCACTGTGGTACGTAAACACACACACACACACTTACTGTATAAACTGAACACACACACACACATATGGACACACACTCATTCGCTGTGTTCTCTCATCCAGAATGGTAACACCGCTCTGGGCATCGCTCGGCGGCTCGGTTACATCTCCGTGGTCGACACGCTGAGGGTCGTCACTGAAGAGATCATCACCACGACAACGGTACCAAACACACACACACCTGAAAGTCTCGAGTTATATTCAATGAAACTCCCGTTTTGTTCTCAAGTTAAAGGTGATTTTTATGTGACGGGATGAAATGTATTTCTGACAGTTGAACTTATGGATAACGTTTTTTTTACATTTATTTATCCAGATGAGTCTTGTTGAGATCATCACAACACATGGGACTATTACTGAACAACAGTGTCAGCGTTTTTTTTAACTAAATAAACTGTTAGGGCCATATTTTAAAAAAACAATAGTAACATGAACACAGGATTTTTCAGTAAACGCACGAGTCCAAGTCGAGTCCGAGTCCTGAAAATCCGTCTGTGAGTCGGTCTCTACAACACCGACTGCTATCTAGAGTCTAATCTGTTTCCTGTTTGGTTGCCAGACGGTGACGGAGAAGCACAAGCTGAACGTGCCGGAGACCATGACTGAAGTGCTGGATGTGTCTGATGAAGAGGGTGAGTCACGTCACAACACAACCTGTCAACGTTAACCCACAATGCAACACTCCAACAGACAGATATCAGTCATCAACGCAGAGCTTTAAGTGGAGTTAATGTTTGAGTCATCTGGCTGCTCACAGAAGCAGCTCATAGTTTGTGCTGATGTGACTGTGGGCTAGCAAGTTAGCCGTAGTTATTTTAGTTTATACTCTGTATTCTGCTGCAAAAAAATTAGTTTGGTTGACAACTGGCCTAAAACTTCTTAAGGTACTCTTACAAACTGAGCAACAAGTCCAGCCTGAAACCAATATGTTCATGGATCTTTGCTCTTTTTATCTTATTATGACTTAGAAAAACACATTAGCTTCCCTCACATTCTGTTTTTTGTCCCTTTGAGAACGTTTCAGAGATCTCTTTTTACCATAAGTAGATTGTTCAGGAGGTACAGTAGTGAGTTTCTGTGCTGTCCACCCACAGTGTTGAGAGCCATTGATGATGATGATGATGATGTTATGTCAGACGACCCGATGGAGGAGGAAGGTATTCAGCACGAGGCTTTGTGTGAAGACTTGCTGTGCTGATCTGAAGAGGAGCTGTGTGTTGTGTGTTTTGCACGATGAATGAGCCTGTGGTCACGGCTAACACTAACTCCAGTCTGATGCTTTGAGCCAGTAAAGGGAGGAACAATACAAAAAAACAGCCTACCATGAACTGTGAAGCTTACTAATGGTCATGTTATATCTTGTACTGTTAGTAATTAAATACTTAATACTGGTTTGAAGAAGAGTTATGTCGATAAAGCCAGGTTATCCGTTTATGATCCGACGGTCAGCCCGACGGTCAGCCCGAGACTCAAATAAAATTCATGCCATAAATCACTTGAGAAAGCAAGTCAATGCCTGGTTTGTTTGTGGTGGTGTTTATATAACTATATGAGCAAGATTACTAACTGAATGACATATTAAGAGTTTTTCAGATGTGCTTCATTTCCAGTTACTCTTCCTTCTTTATGGTATCCAGAAAAGGAATGCCATCAGAACACCTCTGTCTCACTACAATATGGATTTCACCCTTTAGTTTGTCTTCTCAGTCTACTGTAAAGATTAACGGTTTAAGGTTTACGTTGGAATCAAAGTCCTACATTAACCTCCTCTGCTCTGTCTGCTCGCTCCAGGTGATGACACGATGACAGGTGATGGAGGAGAGTACCTGAGGGCCGAGGACCTGCGAGAGCTCGGAGATGACTCGCTTCCCGGACAGTACATGGATGGAATGAACTACCTCCGCTTCAGCCTGGAGGGGGGACGCACTGACAGGTACGCATCGCTCTACAACTAATCATCTTATCAACTTACGGCCCTGACACACCAAGGAGAGCGTCGGCCGCCTGTCCTAGTTGGACCTTCAGTTAGCGGTCGTCGTCCTAGTTTTTGCGGCACCCGTCTGCCTTTTTCGCCCAGTTCCACATGTTGAATTGACGTCGGTGAGAGGACTCTCTCTGATTGGGTGTTGGGAGGTTTCATTTCTCTCCAGCTCTCTCAGGTTCAGTAAAGCCCCTTGAGCATGCCGCTGTAGTCTCCATGCTTTCAGCCATTAGTGCAGTTTCTCCTTATTTGTCTTCTTTTCTTTTTCCACTAAAAGACCAAGAGCTGACAACACCAGCGCCATTTTCAACTTTTTATCAGACATTATTCTCCATTAGTAGACTACCTATAATACGAGTGGTGAGCAACAGCGGTGTGAAAATTGTCTTCTCGTATCATAACAACGGACTATCACCCCCTGCTGGCATGGAGAGTTAATTCCTCTCACGCATGAGCAGAACGTACGTGGTGGTTGGCAGTCAGCTGTAGTCTTTGCGGTGTGTTCAAGTGCAACTTTTTGGCCAAGACAAAAGGCGTCATGAGGCGACATGAATATGCTTGGTGTGTCAGTGCCTTTAAAGCCAATAAAACACCACAACGCTTGTTCAGTTTGCTCGGTACACTCGTTAAAATGTTGTATGCATGACGTTCATATATCATAAATGAACCAGTTAACTTTCCATGGTGACCCTTTTTCTGTTTAACGATTGTTTCTACTTGCTCTAACTTAAACCTGAATCAGTGTGTGTGCATCTCTATGACATCTTTCAACTAACTCTCCTGTGTTCTATATGTGTTTGTGTGTGTTTGTGTGTGTGCAACCTCTCCTGTTCATTCTTCATCGTCGGTCTCCCCTGTCATGCCTTCATAGTCGAATGCAAAGGTATGTGCTGACGCTGGCCTCATGTGTGGCCTTTTAACTGTCGGGCACTCCTGAAAGTAACCTCCCATAAGTCTCCTGTTGACCGGCTCCTGAGCGCAGGCTTACTCTGTGTTTCCTGTAATGTTTACATACATATTAACAGAAGTACAGTAGTCAGTAGATTAGCATAACTTTTAGCAAAGTGTAAGAAGTGTGTGAATCAATGCTAGCCTTGATGCTGTCAATTTTGAATTTCAGAAATGTTTTCCTGTCTGTTTATATTAAGAGCAGTTTTCTTTTTCTCTCCTCCAGTTCCGACCGGTCGTTCACACCCACCCACCACAGCTACTACTCCCCCAAACATGATGGGATCATGGACGAGATACTCAACTGTCAGGTACACAACATCAACGATACTCACTATTAAAGCCGGGGGAAGAATACACCTCGAATTAGAAGTTGAACATCTCTGAAATGTTGTTTGTATCATTGATTTACTATCCTTAAAGGAAGAATGTGCGACTTTTTTGATCCAGTAGATGTCGCCCTTGAGCACCACTCTCCTCCAGCGACACACCTCCAACCCCCCAAACCCCCTCCACTCAAGTTCGCACTAGGGAGTCCGGCTGGAGCTGCACCTGTGTCCTACATTGTTGTGTTAGCAGGCTAATGTTAGCGCTCTTTAGCTAGCTCGTAGCTTCACATTGCATGTAACCTGACACAGAATGAAAGTACTAGGGGAGGTGCCAGCTGTCCCGTCCATATAAACACGGCTCTGACAACAACACAGCCAGCGGGACTCGATCTTCTCACTCATTGTAGACAGTCATGACTCAGAGACACATTTACACAGGAGAGACTGGATTTCTGATTTATTTATGTTTAAGATGTTGAACATTCTTCCTTTAAGCACCACTGAGAAGTTATTGTTCTTTATGTCAATAACGAGAGGTTTCTTGTTTTATTCAGGTTTCTTCACTTGGCAGAGAGAACGAGAGGGATTCGTACCGCCTGAGTTGGGGCACAGAGAACCTGGACAACATCGCTTTGTCCTCCAGCCCCATTCACTCTGGGTAGGTGCTGACACATGAAGAACAATAAATATACAAAGAAAAGGTCTAAATAAGGATGCTTACATACACTGAAGCATCTTTTAAATTCAAAAACATGCATTAACAATCTCTCAAATCAATCAGCGGCCTCAAAGCTGCTATAAAATACTTAACTTTAATAAGCATTTTAAGTATTTTAACAGCTGTAATCCCAAACCAGTGTTACAACCATCTGTTTTATAGAGAAGCAGTGGAGTGTTTTCTCCAAAATGTACAAAGAATCAGCAGTAATCATCTCTTTTACATCGGCAGGATAATATGTTGTATTCTTTTTTTATTCTGATTATCTCACCTCTGCTGTTTTTTCTCCTCCGGGCTCTTCTTCCTCTCCTCTGAATTCTTCCTACCTGACTTTCGATTTGTCTCTGTCTGATGTGGTTTTGTTGTTTTTAGCCAATCCTCTCCGTGCCATGATCATGGAGACCACAGCAGGTGACCTTCTGCACCTTGGTTTAATCACTTCTCCTCCTCCTCGTCCTCATCTTCATCACTCTCTTCCTCCCCTCACAGTGTGCTCTCCTGGTGGAGAGGTGTTTATGTCACTGTCCTCTTCAGACATCGCCTCACTACCTCAGCTTTACAATGTGTCCAGTCACTTTAATCAGACTTAAATAGTCGAGATATCAAACTCAGTGTCTCGTTCTGAGTCCATGAGGCTCTCTTATAAATACAGTATGTCGGGGTCTAAATGACTGATAGGTATTAAAGGTTTTTAAACTGCTCCAGTGGAAACTTAAAATAACCATCTGAGCCTGTCAGGAACAACAACTTTTAGTGGACGCACTCTGATTGGGATTATTGGCCGTGAAGTTATTTTGCAGCCATTCCTGCCTCTGTGTTTGCTGCTGGTTGAAGCGATCTGCTGGAGCAATTCTCAAAAACTTTAAGTACATTTGAGTCATTTCAAAGCCAGTGTATGTAAAATTAAAATGTGTAACATCTGGGCACAAAGAAAGGCGAGGTGGTGTATGATGAGGACATGTTTGTGGATTTCATACAACGTGAACTGTGTACTTTCACTAACATACCCACTCTTTCATGTTTGCCTTGAGAATAAGTTTACTTATAGCTATAAAGTATTTTCATATGTTCGATTGAAGTAAACCACTGGGGTATTTTTCAGCAGTTTGAGGACATCATCGTGGCCTAGTATTAGTTTTTTTTGCTCATGTTGCTGAACTCATTAACACATGTTTTTATGTCTGTGTGTTTTAAAAGCTGTGATGTTTTGCTTAAAGGAAGAATGTGCGAGAAGCTTGAGTCCTCCCCTTGTGTATAAAAGCTGTTTTAGTCAAGGACTAGAGAGAAGAAGAAGAACATACTCACTGATTATTTGGATGTTACGTTAGCGTTTTTATATCACGGTCATTCTGTGTCAGTTTATGTGCAATATGAAGCTACAAGCTAACTAAAGAGCGCTAACATTAGCATGCTAACACAACAACGCACGACTCAGGCAACTGCAGCTTGAGCAAAGTACAAGTTAGTCCACTGCTTGTGCTTAATGGTGCTTAATTATGGTGCGTTCTAATTGATACCTCCTTTGAGAGAGGGGTTGGAGGTGTGTCTCTGGAGGAGAGCGGAGGCTTCAGAATAGCCGAGGTGTGGCCAAATAGCAGTTTGTTTTGGTTTCATGCTGGTGCTCTAGGGCGACATCTACTGGATCAGAAAGTCGCACATTCTTCCGTTAACTGAGACGAGGTTTAGATCACATCAGAACTGGGCATCGTATCAAGTTGTAATATCACCTCATCACACCCACACACCCCCCCTCATTGGAAGTGTGTGATCTCATGTACATACAGTATTTTCCACTTTGCATGGGGGGCTGGGGGGTGAGGTCAAAGAGTTTCACATTATGAAGACATAAAGGTTAATGCAACTTGGAAAAATTGTACGGAAACCATAATGTGATGAGAATTTAGACACTAAACCTGCAAAGCGAATCCAGTAGACCTGTGTTTGCATGGCTTTGAAGACCTTTAAGTTATAGGTTTTATTATGTGTGTATGTTTTACAGCCCTAACTGTAATATATAAATATACATGAAAAACAAATTAGCCTTAAAGCACTTTTTTTTTACATATTACATAGAATAATATACAAAGGCTAATATGAGCTAATGTTAGCCAGTTTATGTAAAACATTGCTGTAATTAAAAGTGGGTATAGCCAGCATGATTAGCAGCTTTTGAAGCCGTGAGCATGGCATTTTGACTGCCACCATCTTGGTTTTTGGTTGTTAGCAAGCGCTACATTATCAGTCATTGCTCATGCTAGCTTGGTTGGCAAAATGTGAGTCTAACAAAAAAAAGGTCTACCAAGTTGCTGTGTCTTGGTGTCTTTATTCTCGTCACCTAATTATTAGATGTTCTTGGTCAAGTTGAATTAATTTGTGGAAATCTCCGCAGCTTCCTGGTCAGCTTCATGGTGGATGCCAGGGGCGGAGCCATGCGTGGTTGCCGGCACAACGGCCTACGCATCATCATCCCTCCAAGGAAGTGCAGCGCTCCCACACGGGTGACGTGTCGACTGGTGAAGAGGCACCGCCTGGCCACCATGCCGCCCATGGTGGAGGGGGAGGGTCTGGCCAGCAGGATCATCGAGGTGGGGCCGTCTGGAGCTCAGTTCCTCGGGTAAGACTGCAGGGAGGGATGATGGAGTGAAGGAATGATTTTAAAGTAGCAAAAACATTCAGAAACTTCATGAAGGTGCGATTACTCTTTTTGAGCAGGTTTGGATATTTTATGCAAATTACCTTTAAATTTCAGCCGCAAAACTTAAAGTTGCATCTTTTTTGTAAAGATGTGTTCAGACAAGAAAAGTGAAGCAACTTTTGTTATACATCCCAGCTACAAGCAAAGTCAATGTGTACATCCAAGTCGCATTTTCACAATACCAGAATTTGAAATCTAATTGCTAAATTCCTCATAGTCCGTGCTCACTGCGTTTCGTCAGCACCCCCCTTTTTGCTCTGTCGAACGGCATGTGCCCTGTTTCACTGGGACCTTGTACTAACCCGAGCTAACAGGTCATCAAACTGGGACCTGATCCTGATCCTAGCTAACGGGTCTCAAAGAGCTGGAAGCAGCAGGAAAGTTCAGACACACCGCCGTTATAAAACCGAACACGATGAGGCAGGATGGACCTTTTTTCAGGGATTGTGTTTCTCAAAATTAAAAGAATTTGTACTTTTCACTTTTGTCTGAACACAGCTTTATAAGGAACAGAAAAACATGAAGAAGTCTGCCCCACAGTACACGCTTCCTCCTTAAATCCCTTTTACTGAGAAGCTTTCAACTTGCTGCCCTTTTTTCTTTCTGATTAATTTAACCTCTGCCTCTGCCGTACTAAACCTGTTTCTGTATCTGCTCTTGCTTCTTCTCCCAGCGCCAGGGTTCTGTGAATCTTTGCTCTTCAGCATGCCTTGTTTTCTTTCATAACAGCTGCTGTCTAACCTGATCCCTAACCCTCTACAGAGAAGCTTTTTTCTTATTAACTCCACCTGCAGAATACTGCACCATGATTGGTTTGATATGTGTCCTCACAGTGTGCCCTCTAGTGGTTAAGTTTGAGGCAGTATGCGTTTAAGCAGAAGTTAAGAGCTCGCTTAATATTTAGTTATTTAAAGAAGACAGGAGCCCTAAGTCGACATGCAGCCGTACATTTTACTGAACTCTGTTTTCCTGTGATAAGAAGTCATTTCCAGATGTTTGCTCAAGATCTCAACTTATTTATTTCATTATCTCTGGATAACAACACTACTTTTCCTCTGATTATGAGATAACTTCTGGGTTTGCCAGATATGAGAGCAGTTATCAGGTCAACAGGTGTTGCAGCGATGGAAGCGCGCAAGAGAAGTGGTTCAGATAGAAGTGATTGTACCCGACCTAAAAAGCCTCTGCATGTTTCTAATAAGCTCCACGAGCAGAAACGTGCTCAAACTAGGATCAATATTGGAGATGCTTTTGAAAAATGGAGGTTAGAACACAGAAAGGTTTACAGACCCATGCAGAGCTGGATAAACACTGAAGCTTCAGTGTCCACCACATGGTGACCTGTGTGAGCATCGACTCTGGAGAGGACAGGGCGAGGGGAGACAGCTCTCTACAATGTTTAGAATTTGGACTGCAGTACCCATTTTAAACACTAGGCGTCAAAGTTACATATTCCTCCTTTAACGCTTATATTCAAAGAATAAAATCCCTGAGGTATTTTAGTTATCTATTTTAAATGTTCCCACACTGACATTCAGCTTAAAATGACCACACTGTTTATGACCTCACTCAACTGTTTTACACGTTCCCAAAAGTTCCTGTTTTTCTTTTTTTGCACCAACAAAAACATGACGTGTCCTCTTTTCTTCCTCACTGCTGCGTTTGGACGATCACACAGTAAACTCCACCTCCCAAATGCACCCCCGCCTCTTAATGAGGGGGAGAGTTTGGTTAGCAGAATCCTGCAGCTCGGCCCGCCGGGGACAAAATTCCTGGGGTAGGGTGGAGATAAAAATTTATGGTTATGCATATGAAACAATCCATGGATGCCGATCTTATTTCTTCCATTCACAAACAAAACCCTTCATTCGCATGTGCTTTTGATTTCCAGTGTCTTGTACCCCGCCGAGACATCCCATGTTTCCACCTTGTTTTGAATCCCTCTTTTCTGCTTAGCCTCTTCCATTTCTGTGTTTTTGTTTTCAGTGGTTTTCTTGAGAGATATGTCTTAGATCACGTGTTTTATTGAATTTATGTGTGAAATCTCAAAGTTTTTGTGGCCTGTGAGGAGCTAAGGAACTTAGTAAAGTTTGACTGCATACTGCGGCTCTGCATGGAGCTGTTTTATTTGATCGACCCTTAGTTTACCTCAATGATCGATCCAATACCTGTCACTGACTTTCATGAGTTATGAAGAGTCTTTTGGCTTTCAGCAGGAAAATGCTCAGGAAGTGATCTGGCACCTCTCCAGCTACCAGACCAATTTTCTAGATTTGGACCGCACTGGGATTTGAACCGGCGACCCTCTGGTACCCAACCCAAAACCATACAGACTGAGCTTCTGCCGCCCAATAATTCAACAAATATCAACATTAAAAAACTTATCTCAGTATAAAATCTGATCAATAAAGTCACAGTTATTTGTGATGTGCGATTAAGTTGAGGACAGAAGCAGTTCTATATACATGTAGCCCTGTTTCCACAAAGCGGTCCGGTTTGGCTCAGTGCGGTTTTGATACGGTAAACAAGGATCTGGCTTGCGCTTCCACAGCCAACCGTACCCTTACTTGGTAAGCAGAGTGTAAGCCAGATAGTGTTAGCAATGTCAGCTACGTAATAGCATGACATATCAGCATCGGACAATGTAGCCCGCCAAGGAATTCAACGAAGAAGAAGAACAGTAAACAAAGGGCGACAATGGAGGACGTCCAGCAGAGGTCTGCACCTCTGATGTCGTCCATGCGGCGGAGCTACGCACTGACATTAGTGTGTTACTGTTAAAAATGACCAAAACAAACAAACAAATATAACGAGGCCACAGAACCCTTGAAATATCACATGTAAATGTCAGAAGTTATATTGAATAGTCACGTCTGTCCCTTGTTGTATCGTACTTGTTGCATGCCTCTTATAGATTGTGTTTTTTTCACATCAGGTAAGTCTTTAAGAGAATGTTTCATGTTCAATATAATAAATCTAGAGTTCAAGATTTTTTAAACATAGGCCCTACTTTTTAACAAATTTGGGGTCTCAATTACTAAAAGGTTAGAAGTTGTTTGATTGGTCCAGTCGATTGCTTCTGCTGGCAGGAATGAACCAGGCATACAACCATATGTACCCACACACAAGTGTTTGCACACACCCGAATGGCAATAAGAAATGCATACTAAAACTACTATCAATTAAGATTGATGCACACGATTGGTTTTTAGGATCCATTTTCTCACTTCATGGGGGGAAAAAAATAAACATTTCTGCAGATTTTAAAATCTGTGGGGAGCTTGTTCCACTCCCTTTTGGCCTAAAAACTGCATTTCCCCTCTCGGGATTAATAAAGGATAAATTATTATTATTATTATTATTATTATTAAAGGAAAAGCAGATTGTACGAACAAAGTACCTCATTTTGGAGTGTCACACTGCCCCCTAGAGGTTGAACAGTGGCACTGCTCATGTGTTCAGAACAGGGTGGAACAAATCCCTTAAGGGCATTATTTTGAATTATCGTAAATACTTATTGGACTGATAAATTTGTAATCAACGTTTGTGGTATTTTATGTTACTTAAGTTTGTTTGAGAGTCTAATTATATCACAAAGAACACAATCAAACAAACTAGAAACTCTGAGATTCTGCGGGGGGAAATTACAGCTGTTGTCAGATGTGTCTGCTGGCATGCAACCTTTACAGCATGTTTAACAGCTGTAGGTTGGTCGAAGCAATCTACTGAAGAAATCCCAAAACATTTTGTACTGATGAATCATTTACACCCCAAATTACTCAAAAACTAGGGCTTACTTTTTCCATTCAGGTCAATTACATCCACATCATGTCCTTAGGCCCTTAAAACACACTGATACCACCCGTGGCATTCAGTACTTATTAACCCGTACGTCTTGGCCTCTGACCCTCCAGTCCTGTGATCGTGGAGATCCCACACTTCGCTGCCTTGCGAGGTAAAGAGAGAGAGCTGGTCATCCTGAGGAGCGAGACCGGAGAGAGCTGGAAGGAGCATCACTGTGAGCACACACAGGAGGAGCTCAACCAGATCCTCAACGGCATGGACGAGGGTCAGTCTCTGATGACCAAGTCGTATTAAACATGTTCTTTTATTCCTACATGAACGTCCCTGACACTTGTCCTTTTCTGACCCCCTTACATCAGAGCTGGACTCACCAGAGGAGCTGGAGAGGAAGCGCATTTGCCGCATCATCACTAGAGATTTCCCACAATACTTTGCGGTGGTGTCACGCGTCAAGCAGGACAGTAACCTGATTGGTCCCGAAGGAGGCATCCTGAGCAGCACTGTTGTTCCCCAAGTACAGGCCGTGTTTCCTGAGGGGGCGCTCACCAAGAGGATCAGGGTCGGACTACAGGTAATAGCAAGGAGTCGTATGTGGAATACAAGTCAAAGGTTAAATGCGGTTCACTGTGATGACGATGCGTCCAATGGGGAACATGAATATTGGGACATTTCTCTCATGCCGGTGGATACACTCCAAACTAAATCCCTCTAAATGAATGTTCCTTTCATGCCATGTGTATGAAAGTTTCCTTCCCAGGGAAGACAGTACCCCTGTGTCAGATGTATTGATGATAAGAACTAAAAAGAAATGATCTTCTCTCTCAGACCCAGCCGGTGAATGTGGATGTAGTGAGGAAGATCCTCGGGAACAAGGCCACCTTCAGCCCCATCGTCACCCTCGAGCCCCGCAGGAGGAAGTTCCATAAACCCATCACCATGACCATCCCCGTCCCCAAGAGCAACTCTGACCCCGTCCTCAACGGCTTCGGAGGGGACACGCCCACTTTACGACTCCTCTGTAGTATCACAGGTGAGAAGACGGGCGCTGAAATCTGTTCATAGATCAGCCGGACTCGTGTTTACATTGTTGTGGGTTCATTTGGGGATTGTGTGCATTCACAGGTGGAACCACGCCGGCTCAATGGGAGGACATAACAGGAACCACTCCGTTAACGTTCATCAATGACTGTGTTTCCTTCACCACCAATGTTTCTGCACGGTAACACAAAAAACAAAACAGACTCCTTCACTCAGAGTCATCTGCCAACAAAGAAATAACACTTCTGTTGTTGTTATTTTCTTACAGATTCTGGCTCATAGACTGTCGACAAGTCCAGGAATCTGTCAACTTCTCCACCCAGGTGTATCGGGAGATCATCTGCGTCCCCTACATGGCAAAGTTCGTCATTTTTGCAAAGACCCACGATCCCATCGAGGCACGCCTGCGCTGCTTCTGCATGACGGACGACAAGATCGACAAGACCCTGGAGCAGCAGGAGAACTTCACAGAGGTGGCCCGCAGCCGAGACGTAGAGGTGAGGAAGAAGAGTGGAGGAGGAGGAGGAGGAAAAAGGACTCAGATTCTTAATTGTCCCACAAGGGGACATTTGCGTTGCAGCAGGAGCACACAGAAGACAAGAAACACAAGCACAACATCACCATGAAACATAAACAACAAATGATAAACAACTCATTCTAAAAATCAGACGGCACAACAAAATATAAAACCAAATAAAACATGATAAAACATCACAATAAAATCAGTGAAGAGCTCTTACCAAAATGGGAATTCCTACCAAGTAGAAGGAGAAGGACAAGTGGAGAATGCTGAATAAAAATGTTTAATACGTAAAAGATTTTTTCGTCCGGTGTTGGAATAAAATCACGAGAGCTCTGCTGGACTTCTGGCAAAGAAGAGTCATCTTAGATCTTAGTAAAAAATATCAGAATTAGGCAGTATCATTTATGAAGGCTTTATTCAACTGTAATATTAACGTTTTTTAAGAAGGATTCACAGTTGCTCAAAGGTTATTAAGATTTATGACTTGATGTTGAATGGTTACGTTGGTTGTGTGTTTGATGGTTTTTGTTTTTGTTATATTTCCCAGGTCCTGGAAGGCAAACCCATCTATGCAGACTGCTTTGGAAACCTTGTTCCCCTCACCAAAAGTGGCCAACACCATCTCTTCAGCTTCTTCGCCTTTAAGGAGAACAGACTCGCACTCTTCATCAAAGTGAGCCCTTAGCTTCTTCCTTTCGTTGTGTTCAATGTGCGATTCCTCCTGATGAACATTTACTGACGAGCGCTGCACTTTTCATCTGCTGCAGATCAGAGACAACACTCAGGAGCCGTGTGGCCGTCTGTCGTTCATGAAAGAACCCAGAAACTACAGGTCACTCGCACAAAACGCCATCTGTAACCTCAACATCACACTCCCATCATACTGCAAGGTAAGAGGACAGTACTGTGGTGAGAAGAGGATATCTCACTAGTGGCAGTTTGTACATTTCATTTAACACTAAAAGCACAGCAATAAAATACTTTAAATATTGATATAAGCTCATTTTCCCTTCACTGCTCTAATACATTCTAATCTCAAGCCTTGATTGTTTTCTTACATGGTGCTTCATTGCATCATTTCTTATTTGCTACATAAATGTTTGACAGCCAATGTAGCTAAACATGCTAATTTGATGATTGATGATGATTAGTGATTAGTGATTAGTGATGGTTGACGACCTCCCCCGTTAGCCCACCTCGAGGATGTGCAAGGAAACGTCTCAGGCTTTTTGCTTTGAATCACATCAGACGAATCTTAAAATCAGTGATTAATGCATCCTGCATAATGTGTTTAGAAAAGTTGAGTGTACATTTAAACTCTGCATTATGTGCAAAAGATACGAGACACACCCATATCCCATCAGGGGTGGATTGAAGTTTCTTTGACGGAGGTGGCCCAACTGGGTCTCTGAATTATCCAGGTGTGACTGGAAGTTTGTGTGCACATGTACACACACGAGTGAATAGCATTTCTTTACACTATCTATATCTACTTATTATATCTAGAGTATCTTAGGAGGTTATATTCCTGTGTATGATATCTTATGAGCTTAATGCTTTAAGGACTCAAAGAAAAGATGTTTGTCCAAGTCACAATTCTTAAAACTTATCAAAGGAGAAGTAGCACTTTGAAATGTAATGGAAGCTACAAGCAGCCTGATGTATCCCCCATTTGACGAGGCAAATAACCAAGTTCTTGAGTCAGCACTTTGTGGACTATCAAGGTTCCCAGGGGTCCAGGCCACCCCTGACCACCTCCTGGATCAGTCCCCTTCTATCCCCATCTACCAGCCTGAATGTCAAACTATCTGATTTTTTTAATGAGCATGCAGAATCTGAGTAGCAGATATTTTGGGGGGTTTAAACCTTTAAAACATCACATTTTGTTTTAGCCTAACAAGCTGAATCTTAAAGACCACTCTCTTCCCCTGAAATCACACTGACTTGTTGTCTCTGTTTTGTAACCACACATTGCTCCGTTGTCTTTCTTGCCTCCCTTTTAATGTTGCTAAATGTTGTTTCTATCTGTACACTTTTCTGCTTCTCGCTGCTTTTTGCTCCCAAAAGGATTCAGATTCAGACCAAGAGCAAGAGGAAGAGGTAAAAGTAGCCACCGCTTCTCCCCCTCTACTAACTAGCTCTGCTGACATTCCCTGTCTGCTGTTTTCTTATCAGGACTAATTTAACATGTTCATATGGAGGCTTTGAAGGAACAAGGAGGGGAGGTGCTTTCAAGTTGATCCTGAGATACTGATGCAAGATCTTAAATCTGTGAATATATTTCAAACTTTATTGAGTTCAGTCAATTATAGGATACTTTTTAAGACAAGAGGGTCTCTGTAGACTAAATGTTGTGTTTGAATGTCTCTCCCTTATGTTAAAAAAAACATGCCAACTGGTTCCCTGCGGCCCATCTCAAAAGTCAATTTAGTGAATCTAATCTCTGCCCTGGGTTTTTGTACTCCTCCATTATTGAGTCTTTAGTGACTGTGACTTAAAGCAGGAATTCAACTGAATGTAATACTGCGAGATCATGCAAAAGTTTCTCAAAATCATGCAAAAGTTGCTCAGGGTCTTGCAAAAGTTTCTAAGTATGCTGCAAATGTTTCGCAAGATTTTACATTACTTTCTCGGGATCTGACAAAAGTTTTGCAGCGTCTGATTTTGCAAAAGTTGCTCAGGATCTTACAAATGTTTCTCAGGGTCTTGCAGAAGTTTAGCAGGGTCTTTTAAAAGTCTCTCAGGATCTTGCTAAAGTTGCTTGGGGTCTTGCAAAGTATCTCAGTATGTTGCAAAAGTTTAGCAAGATCTCGCACAAGTCTCTCTGGATCTTGAAATGTTTCTCACAATCATGCAAAAGTTTCTCCAGATCAACTTGAATCTCCTCCGTGTCCCTTATCGGGCCTCTGTATGTTCACAAGTTATTAAATGTTAAATATTTTAGATATGTAGTTTATGTTATAGAGTGTGACTTGTCAGTGGTGTGGCTCATTTTTGCCGTCATTTTATTTGTTTTATTTTTTGGTAATTTTTTCCAAAGTAGCAGTTTTTCCTAGTTTTAGAATATGTTACACTTACAGGACAACAGTAAATAACACATGTGACTAACTGATACATTTCTTAATGTTTTCACAGGTCAGCAGGACGCAAGAGAAATGTAAGACATTTTAACCTCTTTAATTTCCTTCATAACATGAAAACAGCTGCTGTTTTATTGTAACACTGTATCTGCATGTCTTTAGTAACCAGACTAATATATGTGATATAAATGGCAGAGGAATAACTAGACTGACATTGCCAGCTTAGCACTTAATTGAATAACAGACCACATAGATCTTATCAAAGCCTTTTAAGCTTTATGTATTTTTGTCTTTTTGTCAAAAAGGCCTTACCTGCATCCCTCCATGTCCATGTTCTGTTTCTGACGAGGCTTAAACTTCACTCTTACTTTCTTTTCTTTTTTCTTTTTTTCTGATCACACCTGCCTCCGCATCTTCGGTTTAATTCTTTCCCCTTCACAATTTGAGATCGGAAATATGGAGAAAGACTTAGACATCTACGTATGTACAGGAAAAATGATGTCATTCATACTGTGGTGATGTCTCTGTGACAGTGGCGTCTGATTTAGTGCTGGCCGTACGCTAGCTGTAGCCCTAACGTAGTCACAGTGTCATTTCCGTTATCATGATCCTTGCACCAGTTGGGTAGAAAAGTAGCTCCTAACAAAGTTGGGTTAAGTAACAAACATCGTCATAGAACAAAAGTGAGGAATGAGTGCAAGTCAGTGTAGTTACTGATTTAGAGTTTTTAAATATGTCAGGTTTTAACTGTGGTGAGTGCTGCGTTATTGTGATATAAGATTTTGCAACAAACATTACAAAAGTCTGAATTTAAGAAAAAGTGATGCTTTCTTACACAGCATGTGAGCACTTTACCTGTTGGGTGAAGGCTGGAGTATAATGGCAATTCTTTCACATTATTTAATGCAATTTCATGAAGCTTAATCAGATACCCTCAGATTAATTGGTGCCAATTTAGTAGTAGAAAAAGTTTTTTCAGGAGACAAATGTTGCAAACACAGGTAGACAAAAAAACAGAGTAATGCCTTATTTACTTTTATAAATCACACTTCATATGCAATACTGAACAATGTTATCGCACATTGCATATTCTTGTTATATCCTGCAGGCCTAATTGTGACCTCGAATCAAAATTCAAATCAAAATGCAGAAATTGGAGAATTAACACCCGTAGTCGCTACTCCAAACTCTAGCAGCTAGTAGAGAAATGAGAGCCGCTTGAGATGAAATGAGAAACCAATGCAAAGTAGCTGATACAACCTTCCTCTTCAGTCCTAATCCTGCTGTGTCCTGTAGTTTGTGCTACGCTTTGGCGGGAAAATGCTACAACCATGGGTCACCCAAATTTAAAACGTTAGTTGCTCATTCCCATTTTGCTTACACGGTTTCTGAAACTGGATGCCTGTGATTTCACAAGCACTTAGTTCCAGAAGATAAGAGGCCAAAATATTAGTATCCTATCTTTAGCCGTAACCCTAATGGTAGTGTAATGGTAACCCTTCCCTTTCTTGACACATTGATTTGGTCATGTAGTATAATGGAAAAAAGGCTCAAATTTATTTGAAGTTAAAAGTAAAGAAACCTAATCTACACTGTGAGAGAAATTTCTTCCAAAATATGTGTATTGCTAGTTCTCTGAAGAAGTAGAAACTTTGCTGTTATGAGTCAAAAACCCTTTTTACTAAATGCAGCATGGAGAGAAGACATTACAGAAGTTCTCTCCAGACAGTCAGACTCATACTGCCTTTTATATAGAAACCATCAAACAACAATAGACAAATTCTTCAAATGCAATCCCATTGTCTCATACAGTAGGAAGCCAAAGGGACAGTCAGGAAGTCACTGATTAAAATACAGGATGTTTCACACCTCTGCTCTCAGCTACTTCTGTTTCAAATATCAGTTTAGTCAAAATTCCCTTACAACATGGGTAAGATGTTATAGATGAAAAAAAGTTCTATGTAACAGACATAGGACACGTCCATTTACTGTTACTGATACTTATGGTGTATGGCGTCGCAGCATCTTATGTAGACGGACCAATAACCCACCACACGACTGGATGAACACGTATTAGATGGCGGATCCTCAAATAAGGGTTTTAGTCCATAAGCATAACCTTCCCCTCACTCTTCTACCACCACCTGACCATCAGCCCTTCCCTTTGCTTTGCATGGAAATAACTTGGCTTACATAAACATGTGTGTGTGTGTATGATTGTACGTCTGAGTGTTTCATGTCTTGTTAATGAGAGTTGATTTGTTTTGATGTTGGTGTGCTGACTTTTTTTATTCTTTCCATACGCTGTTTACTCGTGTTTTTTTTGTTATCTCAGTTTTCATTTCAGATAATAAAAGACTAAACGGAAGCCGGAGGGAATTAAAATGTTGTCCCTTTCTGTCACATTAAAGAGATCTTCCTTAAGTCTGCTTTCTCTAGAATGAAAAGCATGGCATCTCATCGTGTTCTGTAAAAGTTATCACTGGCTTTCTTTGATAGACACAGTCGCATTCTTAGTTGTTTTCCAAATCCATTTTTTGCCTGCTACCAAGCAATCTTGAGATGTTTCTTTTTTGTTGTTTGTATTTCTGTTTGTAATGCCGTTTATAGTCTGTGTCGTTTTTGTGTATTTTATTTTTGTTTCATAGTTTTGACTTTTGAGTGTGGGTGCGTTGAGTGTACAAGCAAGTTATTTCCTGCTCATATCATTTCCCATCAGCATTATTTAGACTTTGCTTTTCCACACTTCCCCAAAAGACATGAAAGTATAAGCCCCAATCCTCTGCTATCCTGATGTAGAAACCTGCTGTAAATGTGTTGCCCTATAATCCCTGCAGTGTGTTCCAATCTTGTCCTGACCACACTCTCCAATGTCTGTCTCCTTTGATTTGAATTTTTGATTTTCTTTACTCCTTACTTGTTCTTCTTCCGTATGGAAGATGAAGAGACGGAGACATCAGTCCTGAAATCAGAGCTGATCCGAGAACCAGACCTCCTATCCGACGTGTCAGAGATGAAACAGGATTTGATTAAAATGACGGCCATCTTGACCGCAGACTCGACAGAGAAATCCTCTTCTTTAAGAGGGTGTGGTCTAGAGGCTGAGGATGTTTCCGGAGAGCCGTTAGAAATAATGGAGAAGGACTTAGAGAAAGTCAAAGAGGACCTAGAGAAAGTCAGTGAGATACTGAGGAGCGGAACGTATGAGGGTGAAGCTGCAGCGGAGTTAGCAAAAGCAGCTAGAATGGCAGAGGAGTGGGTTCTCCTCTCAGACAGCGAGATAGAGGAGGCCAAAAGGATGGCAAAATTAGAAACTCAAGAGCCTGTCTTACGGGAGACTAGAACAAACAGAGGGGCTCCCAGGCCTAAAGCCATAAAGGACAGTGGTGACCTTAAAGAATACCTCCTGGATGCACCGGTCAGCTCCAAAACAAAAGCTAAAAAAGAGCCAGCTGCTCAAGAAAAATTCACCGATGTTGTTCTCCGCAAAGGTGCAAAACCAACCACTCCAACCAAAGCGCAGGACAAAACTGCTGCTGGTGATGTTAAAAAGCCAGTCAGGAGAAAGGGAAAAGACCAGGTAGAGGAGTCGACAGATGCAGGTGCTCTGCTTAGTGTGCCTACAGCCCCTTCCCCAGCATCACCTGTATCCCCGGTGGTTGAAGAAACTCCCATTGGGTCAATAAAGGACAAAGTCAAAGCCTTACAACAAAAAGTAGAGGCAGAGCAAAAGAGCAAAAAAGTCACTGGAAGCAAGCCTTCACAATTGCCTGTTATAAGCAAACCTTCTCCAAAAGCCAAAGAAAGCCCTAAATCAAAACAGGGCCCGCCTAAATCCCCCAAAGCTGAATCTGAAAAACTTGAGGAGACCATGTCAGTTAAGGAACTCATGCAAGCCTTCCAGACGGGGCAGGACCCCTCAAAGAGAAAATCTGGGTTATTTGAGCTCAAGTCATCCACAACGTCAAAATCAGAGAAAACAACTAAATCAGAAACCATCCAGTCAAAATCATCAGCCAAAGCTGCAACCTCACGAGTCTCTCAAGAACGAGAAGTGTCTTTGGATTCCAAACCTCGCAAGAAAGCCGCTGAGGCCACTCAGCAGGACAAAGAGAAAGAAACCAAACCAGTTGCTGGCACCCATTCAGAGCTAACTGAAACTGTAGACTTTGGAAATAGTGGCCTTGATGATAGCTCTGACAGCTCCAAACATGAGGGTGTGGCAGAGACACTAAGTGCCAGTTCAGGAGATGCAACCCCTCAAATGAGCTCCGAGGACAGTTTCAAACACGAGGGTCTTGCTACTCCAAGCACGAGCCCAGAAAGTCTTTGCCTTTCTCCAAAAACTGGACAGCAGTCGTCTATAACATCTGAAACAGTCAAAAAAGAGAGTAAAGAGACAGAGCAGTCTGCAGACTCTGGTGTAGGGACCACTGGTGACCAACTCTCTACAGAATTGGCCCTCCCTGCCTCTTCCAGCGAGGCTGCTGAAGACCACGCTACAAGTGAGTCTATTTCTGTTAGGAGGAGTGAGCCTAAGCCAGCCAAACCTCAAAAGCTTACAAAGAGAGTTTCAGAGACTGTAGAAACGTTTCTTAGCGATGACGACAGCCCTGTTCGTCAGCTAGAATTGCCTTTAGTTGGTTCTTTAACCTCGTTATCCTCTTTTCAGCGTCATGATAGCTTAGAGCTGGCTTTAAAGCAGGACTCCGATGCCCTCAGTCCATTAGCTGACGACTCTTTGACAATAAGCCACAGAGACTCTCTAGATGGTAGTCCTCTCATGGACGAAAACTCCTCCCATAAATCCCCAGACTCCATTGAACCTAGCCCAACCAGGGAATCCCCCCCTCATGACTCATTAGAGAGCAGCCCTGTAGAGCAAAAAAGCCACCCATCCTTCCCATCAGCTCTAGGTCCATCTAGTGAACACTCTAGCCATCCAGAGCCTTCCAAAGCTACAGAGTTCCCCCAAGATGCTTTGCGTGGTAGGCTGCTCCGAGACCATGAGCCTAGTGCTGATGATGACAGTTGTGAGCAGATGTCTCAGATGACAAGTTCGGGTAAGAGTCCCCTCTCTCCTGACACTCCTAGTTCTGAAGAGGTAAGTTATGACGTAAACCCCAATCCCCCAGACCATTCATTCCTAACTGTTCCATCCACATCGGCTGTCATCCCCGAAGACCCAGAAGAAGAGGAGACATCAGACAGCTATGAAGCTCAGAGAAAAATTACTCCAGAGGAGGAAATGTTTAAGATGGCAGCCAAAATAAAAACATTTGATGAAATGGAACAAGACGCAAGGAGCAAAAAGAACTCTAGAAAAGATGCCAAAATAGGGGATGACAGCTATGAAAAGTTAGACTCCACAAGTGAGAAGCTTTCACAAAGTGAATGTGGGCTCAATAGACCCACTGAGGATTCAAAGTTAGCTCTTTTTGTTGATCCTCATAATAAAGTACAACCTCCCTCTCCTTTTTCAGCAGGTTTGCATGAAGGATCCCACAGCAAAGAGGTCAAGAGCACAACAACAGCCAATGTAACTTCAGAGGGATCTGACTCTGTCTCAGACCAGCATCATTCAAAGTCAAATCTGGAAACTTCACCGGAACAAAGTGTCCCACAGTCTGTAAAATCTGATAAAGACAGCACTGCGAAAAAGGCTGCTGCAACGTCAAGCGCTTCTAATAGGACTGATGAGCAAAAGGAGGAGAGTTTGAGGAAGTTTAAAGAAACCAAAGGAGATGATAAGGATGGTCAAGAGTCAGATGGTAGCAATCGGCAGACCGGTGTGCTAAAACAAGGCAATAATGTAACAGATGAAGTGAAAGGAGATAAAAAGGGGCCCACAGGAGCGCCAGAGGCTGGACACAGTGCAACTGGTGCCTTGACTCAAACAACAGAAAAGTTCAAACCGGAGGTGTGTATCTATGACGACACAGAAGAGGATGATGAGGGAATAGAGCCTCCGAGAACTGAATCAAAAGGAGTCACTGCACGAGCAGACACCGACTCGTGGTCAGCCATGAGGGAGGACGACGCCACGTTTGAAGCTCGTGTTAAAGAAGAGGAACAGAAAATACTAAATCTGGTAGTGGACCGTCAGTCTCTGCAAACAACTCCAGACACAACACCTGGTAGAACTCCAACAGAAGAAAGCACACCCACCAGTGAGCCCAACCCTTTCCTGTTTCAGGAGGGGAAGCTCTTTGAAATGACCCGAAGTGGTGCTATAGACATGACTAAGAGGAGCTACGAAGAAGAGGGTGCTGGTTTTGCCTTTTTCCAATTAGGGGAACAGCCTGTAGAGGAGCCTCCTTTAGAAGAGGCCAGGCAAGAAAGTATAGGAGCAGCAGCAGAACCTGAAGTTGGCCTCAATCTAACATTAGAGATTAAAACTGATGAGCCTGAGAAACCAAAAGAAAAAAATGATTCTCAGCTTCAGTCCCCACCTGAAGGTGACCAGCAAACCTCTAAATCTGATACCTCCAAATCTAAAATCCCTAAAATGGGCATAGCAGCTTCAGCCAAACCTACAAAGAAAGATCAGACATCCCCTGAAAGTCTAGAAGCTAAAAAAGAGAAAAAGGTCAATGAAACAAGCTTAGATTTAGACACAAGTTCCCCTGACCAGCTGATAACAAATGTACAGACAGCAGAAACAACAGTCACTAGATCAGTTTACCCTGAGCAAGGACAGGAGTCCTCTGATTCATCCCCAGAGGAACCACAGTCAGTGATAGAAGCCCCAAAAAACACAGGAAAGTCCAAACAAAATGCTTCCAGTAGTGTTAAAAAGGCCCCTGTCAAAACACCCGCTAAATCTGCTCCTCAAAGTCGGGGTAAATCCTCAATCCCCTCTCCATCCCATTCAACCCCCTCTTCAACCACTCTCAGAAAAGAGCCCTCTTTCACTTCAGAATCTAAATCTAGAATTCCCGTCAAGGCTAGCGCTCCAAAGCCTGACTCAAATGTCAGACGTGCTGAATCCACTCAGGACAAAAAGCTGAAGGTCCCTGTCAAAAAGGATCCAAGAAGAAAATCTGAGACAGATGCAGGTCCCTCTGTTGATGTCAAAACCAAGACATCTTCTCCCAAAGCCAAGAGCTTCTGTGAGGGAGAGTCTACCAGGCCGTCTGCTAAAAAAGAGGGTCGCCCATTGAGCGCAGAGTCAGCAAAATCTAAAAGCTTCCAGTCCAGGTTGCCAGTTCGAGGAAAAAGCGGTCAGACATCTCCTCTGACGACGCCGACTAAAGAGAAAGTCGAGCCACAAAAACAGTCCATTGAATGCTTCGAAGAGATAGCCGACGAAGCGGCAAAACTTGTGGCGAGGTTGGCACAGGCAGAGACAGAACGGGAAGCTGCAGCGGCCATCTCAGACGATGAGAGCAGTCTCATTGATACGTCAATCATAGAAAGAGAAACTTTCCCTGAGATGCAGTTCCCTCCCTCAGGAGACGTCTTTCCCATTAGACCACTGTGGGACGACCCTGTTGAGACACAGATGCAGCGAATCCCAGACGATAAAGTCCAAAGTCAAGGTATCCCCCCAGTTTAAGGGGCCATTCTCTATTTCTTTAGCCTCATTAGCACACTGTAGCTGTAAAGGTGCTGCCTCTCTGTCTCTTGTAGTTCAGTCCCATTGTAGTTGAAGAATCCATGTGGTTGTCTCACTTGAGCTGTGTTTGTGTTCGTAATGACGTCTCTCTTTCCTTCTATGTGTGCTGAAAGTCTCAAGATTGACTTAAAGGCTTTATGGAAGTTGTAAAAACAACTAATGACTGAAAACAAGGATTAAAGAGTAAACAATTAGTCAAACAATCCAATGTAATGTCATTACATCTCTAGTGAAACTGTTGTAAATTTCCTAATAACTATGGCCTTGTACGGTTTATTAAAAGCCTCTTCAACGCCAAGTTAATTCAAGCCTTAACCTGGCTTGAATTGAACTATTTGCACTTGTAGAATAAGAAAGCCAGTGAGGACTTTATTATTTTTGTGAATGTGCCTTGATTTGTTCTGCCTTGCGGCGCTGACCGCTCATGGCTGTCTGGTGGTATTTGCAGTAGATCCACAGGATGAAGCAGAGAGAAAAGAGCAACGGTTGGCCATTATAGCCGACCATCTGGGCTTCAGTTGGACAGGTGAGTCACACCTTGATGCCAGTGATCAAGCTATCGAAACATTTTTCCAGGCCCCTAAAAAACCACATTGTATCTGAGGTCTATCTTTGTTATGATATCTCATTTGTCCAAACAGAGCTGGCACGAGAACTGGAGTTTAGTGAGGAGAGAATTAACCTGGTAAGGATTCAAAACCCCAACTCTCTTCAAGACCAAAGCCACGCCCTTTTGAAACTTTGGGCAGAGAGGGAGGGAAAGCACTCCGAAGGTAAGAGATAATAGCGTACGTTTAAACAAGAGCAAAGAAGAAGCTCATATTCCAAACTGAAACTTTTTTTTTTTTTTTTTGTGTCATCAGAGACGACGCTGATCAAAAGACTGACTAAGATCAACCGAATGGACATAGTTCACCTCATTGAGACCAAGATCAACAAGTCCCATCAAGACGAGACGTCATCACATACCTATGCAGAAATAGAGAGGACCATAGCTCTGGATCATAGTGAAGGTGTTTAATCTACCATAAAACTTCAGATTAAAGCCGATCCCAGTGAAACTCCTAGTGCCTTCTTCAAGGCGAGTGTGGCTGCAGGTCTTCTCAACCTGCACCCAAATAGTTACCTGGATAAAACAATAGTCCCTGAATTCTACGTGTTGTCAAGCTTGCAGAACAAAAATAAAGAGAAGAAGCAGGAAGACACTTCCAAAATTTAGCTTAACGAGAACAATGGACAGGAAGGACTTAAGATGGAGATAAAGGTTGAATTAAAGTCTGTCATGCAGAATTGTAATGCTATACCATCTGCGTTAGAAAAACTAAGATATCTTGGTGACGACATCTCTGCAAAACACTAATTGGTGATTATGTATAGAAGTCTCTCTCTTTCTCTCTGTCTCTCAGTGCAGCAGGTTGTCTCCTGTACCAAATAAAGGCAGGATGTTGCGTTCCCCGAGATTGTTAGGGGATGAGGGGAGTAACAATAAAATAAAACCCAGGGAAAAGAAGGACAAATTAATTATACAAAAACGTTTTAAATGATTTATTAACAAACTGAAGACAAATGTTCAACACAAAACAAGCTTCTTCTACAAAACACAAAAGAGATGCCAATTTTATCTCAAGTAAAAGCCAGAAACTAACAAGCAAGATACTGTACATCTTAACAGTAAGGCCTCAATCAAAACACACTCCTTCCACAGAAGGATCACACTACAGGCTTTAGTTGAAATGTTGTGGTAATGAAAACTTGAAGAAGACTAGTGATCAAATTTTATGTGTATGTAAAAAATTGTAACTAATCCCTTTCCTATCAAATTAATCCGTACCTTTTGTCAGGTTTCTCTGCCCTTCATGAAGACATTGACAGCCCAAGACCAGGCAGGCGCACTGAGGCCACACGAAGGAGTCCGGGCTCTGGACAAGACGTTCCCATGGTGTCGGCAGAGGAACTTTCCTGCAGTTTGTCATCACTTCACGAGACAACGGGACGATCAGAGGTGGATTCCACAGCAAGAGGCCTTCTGAGAAACACACAGAAAGAGAAACTACAGAAAGAGATGGAGACAGCATAGTAAGTGTTGCAGAACATTTAATATTTGTCAACCCATTTCAGCTGTTTTTCTTTAATCTGCAACAATGGACCAGTGTCTATACTCCTAGACCATTGACAGTATATAAAGATGGATGACACCTCTCCAGCTCCCCCCATTGCACAATAGTGTAGCCAAAATACCCACTGCAATGAGCGCTGACATTATACTGGTGATGTAATTCAAGTCAGAATAGTCTCAATAAAGAGTCTGTCGCAGTATTGACATCCCGCCCCTTCCTCTCACCTCAAAAAGTGAAGACATTTTAAAGTTTCTGTTGGACCTACTTTGTGTTAATTGGCTAAAATGTGTATTGTGTACATTGCTGGAAGAAGAAATGTACTGATTATATAAAATATTAACCAACTTCTGCTCCATTTTTAATTAATGGAGAGCGATTTCTTTGTTTGTTTTTACAGCTCATCAGAAAGAGTGTACGAGGAAGTGGCAGACACGGTACACACAGGCAGTTTCAAACAAGTAAGTCCTTTTTTCACATTGTACCGCACCTCCCCCTACAACCTCCGATCCCATGTGATAGACCCTGTGTACAAAGGGGGACCAAAGTTAGGTGCCCAGATTACCCCACCTCCTTACCCCAGTGTTGAACCATGTGATGATGAGGGGGCAGCTGGCTATGAGGGGGCGGAGTGGGAAGAGGAGTGGAGCTTGGAGTGTCTACAACCCAGCCACTCTGAATACGATGCTCATTATTTGTCACCAGAGCCTTGGCGAGAGTTAGCCAATAGATCTCGAACGGGTGTGTGCGAGAGTCGACCGCTGTCTTTGATTGATTTTGAAGAAAGCTTGATCGAGTGTGATCAAGCCGAGCAAGACTTCAGGAAACTCTCTATGGAGTTCATGGGAACCAGTGAGGTCTCAGAAAAGACTTCAACAAGCGAACAAAGGCTTCAGACTTCTGTGTCTTCTTCTGGTGATGTTGATACAATGACAGAGTCCATGAACACCAAACAAATGTCCGGACAACACATGGACGAAGTTTCTCGGCGACTCTACAAAGTCCTCTATGGATATGATGTTGACCAGGTGGATTCGGAGAGTGAAAATGTATCTGTAGATCCAATGTTTTCATCCCCTGAAGAAGCGATGCAATTTGAAGTCAAGAGGGGTGAAGACAACTCGATGCTTCAGATTGATGTTGACAAAGACATTCCAATTCAAAAAACAGAATTTGTGTTCTCAACCACCTTTGATCAGGTGTCACATGACTCAACTTTTGCGCTCATAGATGTTCAATCAGCAGATGATGCTGTGCCTGTTGAGTGTAGCTTTGAAAAAATGCAGTCCCAAAGAAAGGATGAAGCTGAAAATGTGGTTGTAGTGTCTATAGAGTCTACACAAGACATTAGAAAAAACAGATACGGGTCCTGTTTGCCAGAATCTTCTTCTGAAACCATTTGTGTGATTCATAGCTTAGTTCATGATCGTTCATCTTCACCTGAATCTGTGTCTTCAGTAAATGAGATGAATTTTCTTGCCCCTGACTCTCCGATTCCTCAGTTTAGACCCTTGTCTCCCCTACCACCTCCGGCTTTTCTTTGGGAAACTTGTGATGTTGGGGCTTCTTTCCAACCATTACTCAGTGCACATGCTGTAGGCACCTCTCTGCTGTTAACGACCGAAGCAGAGGAACGGCCGTTGACACCAATGGTTTCAAACAAAAGACCGTTTGGAAGGCCGCTATCACTAAGTAGTGATTATAGTGGTGAAAGATCAATCTCCCCTCAATCGTTAACTTTTGACATAGACGACAGAGCGTTATCACCTGAGTCAGTCATTATGGAAACAGTGCAGTGGTTTTTTACGTCTTCTGAGCATTCATTATCTGATTTCCATGAGATAAGACAATCATCTTTTGAATCTTTTGAGACAGACACAGACTATTATCAGCTTCAAACAAACCTCTCTATCCCAGATTTTGGGCAGATCTCCGAATCTCGACCAACATCCCCAGAATCTGTGGCATCTATAAACCAATACAAAGCATTGTCACCCGATTCCCCTATACCTGAATTCACTCCCAACTTGGCAGACTTGGCAATATCTATGATAGGTGAGGAATCTGCTTCCCCTGAATCAGTGTTCTCTGATGTAGAATACGGCTCCATGTCTCCAGAATCACTGAATCATGAAGACAGAGCTTTATCGCCTCCTTCAGTTGCATCTGAAGATGAATATGAATCTGTTTTACCGGTTTTTGAACATAAAACACCCTTACTTCAAACAGCTGAATCTGCAGAGGTATTGTTCGGTTTGTTACCTGCTGACCTTTCAACAAAATCGACTGATACATCAGAAACTGATACAGAGAACAAACCAATAAAACAAGAGGAATCATTATCTGATTTTGATGATGATTGGGTCTTCATATCCTCATCTGATATTGAAGAAAACCCACTTTTACCCCAATCAGTACCTGACAATAACTTGCCTTCACAGCCAGCAACATTGGATACTAGAGCATCTTCCCCTGAATCAGAAAAACAAAACAAGTGTGTGTCCCCAGATTTTCCCATACCCAAATATAAACCATCCGTGCATCAGACTGTTTTTATAAATCAACAATCAGCATCACAAGAACCAATGTTGTTAGACACAGAAAATGAGGCTGTATCTTACATTGAGAGTAAGCCTTTATCTCTGGATTCTTATACTTCTGCTGGTGAGCATGAGCCATTGCATTATAATATAAATACAGTACCTCTTGAAAAGGAGGTGACACAAGAACTAACAGAAGCAACAGTATGCACTGAAAAGCATTTAGAAACAAAAACAAATGTAGTGTCTGGTTTAGAAAAGTCAAGAGTTGAAGAAGAAAACTCAACCTGTGTTTTGTTAAATTTGGAAGTAAGCCGTATCAAAAAGAATAAAAAAGAACCTCCAAAGACATCAATGGTACCTTATAACAGTCCGACTGACCACAAACTCATTACAACACAAGCAGAAGCTGAGGTTTTGTCAGGGGATTTAATCAGAGAAGAATTATCCCATGAGTTGTGTGATGAGGGACCATCAAAGGAAGAAATTCACAGATGTAAAACTAGCAAAGCAAAATCTTATAAAAAGAAAAAATCAAAGAAATCAGTCAAAAATGAACATGAGCAGAATGTAACACCACCCCAAACAGAACCATCTGACTTTACAACAAAAACATATGAAGAGACAAAAGAATCTCATAAAGATACCCCTACATTTTTGTCTCCAGAAACTGTACCTGAAGATATACAGTCCTCAGTTTCTATTCAACATGAGATACCTTTTTCCATACCAGAATGTTCAGTGCCAGGCTACAGTTTAACATACGATGCAGAACTTTGGAAGCTCATCTCTCAAATTCGGGACCCGCAGTATGTTGGAGAAACATTTGTGAGTAAGACAGGAATTTTTCAGTTTGATGGAACAAAGACAGAGTCTCATCAATCAGAAGAGGAAGCTACAGATTTACAATCAGAATATTACCAAAGATCACTGACACCAGATTTTGAGGCAGAATATCGACCAATGTCACCGCAATCACTGTTGGGGCTGTATGCATCTCGACCAGAGTCCGCCAACTCAGGGAGATCTGTAGATAGTCGGCAAGCTTTAACACCAGATTCCCCTATTCCTCAGTACTTTACCTCTGTCTCTGAACACATTTACCACAGATCAGTGTCAACAGAGTCAGTATTGTCGGATCTGGAGACTGATTTGGACATGATACATCATAATGATGAAAGACCAGCATCTCCTGATTCAGTAGCATCTGTAAACATGTACAGAACACTCTCACCAGACTCACCTATTCCTGAGTTTAGACTCTCTTTACAAGAGCCAGTTGTAATATCTCGATTGGATCGGTCTTCATCACTTCAGTCAGTAACATCTGATGTGGAACATGAGTCTGTCTCTGCTTTATTATTCGATGACAACAGACCATCATCCCCAGGGTCCATTGATGAAAACCGGCCACTTTCTCCTGAGTCACCGATTCCTGTGTTTGGACAGGCTTTGTCCAAGTTTTCAGTTTGTCCAACAGAGGAAAGGTCTTCATCTCCTGTTTCAGTTTGTTCTGATTTAGAATATGTGGAGATGTCTCTCTCACAACAGTCTGCTGATTTGAGACCATCTTCTCCTGATTCAGCAGTCTGTGCAGATGAGTACAGAGGCGGGCCACCAATACCAGAATTCAAAACGGCTATAACGGAGTCAGTGGCCTTTAGTTCTCGAAGTTCTTCTTCTCCTGAGTCTGCGGTTTCTGATGATAAAGATACAAAATCAAGTGTAGACATTTGCAAGCAGAGACCTGACTTACCAGAATCAAAAGCATCAGAGAGGCCATTGGTTGGTGGTAATCAACCCGCACCCCTAAAGGCAATAAGAGTGCCAGTGTACAGGCTTGTTTATGATGCTGAGCTTTGGAAGCTCATTTCTCAAATACGTGATCCTCAATATGTTGGGGAGACATTTTCAAGCAAAACTGGAGTTTTTGAGTATGCTGGAACAAGAATAGAGTATGTTCTGGAGGATTCAGATGTGAGAAAGGGGGAGTTAGAGGATGGTGTGAAGATCAATGCTTCAGATTCACCCGGTTCAGATGTTCTACAAGCAATGCCAGCAAAGATTGAGGAAGAAATGCAATCA